>NW_027275532.1:0-56579 GCF_030028105.1 Mobula birostris | reverse complement strand
TGTCCTTCTGCGTCCAGTCTCCCAATCTGTCTACGTCCTGCTCTGTCCCGTCTCCTAATCTGTCTACATCCTTCTGTGTCCAGTGTCCCAATCTGTCTACGTCCTTCTGTGTCCAGACTCCCAATCTGTCTACTTCCTTCTGTGTCCAGTCTCCCAATCTGTCTACATCCTTCTGTGTCTAGTGTCCCAATCTGTCTTCGTCCTTATGTGTCCAGACTCCCAATCTGTCTACATCCTCTGTGTCCAGTCACCCAATCTGTCTACGTCCTTCTGTGCCCAGTGTCCCAATCTGTCTACATCCTTCTGTGTGCAGTCTCCCAATCTGTCTACGTTCTTCAGTGTCCAGTATCCCAATCAGTCTACACTCTTCTGTGTCCAGTCTCCCAGTCTGTCTACATCCTTCTGTGTCCAGTCTCCCAATCTGTCTACATCCTTCTGTGTCCAGTCTCCCAATCTGTCTACGTCCTCCTGTGTCCAGTCTCCCAATCTGTCTGCATCCTTCTATGTCCAGTCTCCCAATCTGTCTACGTCCTTCTGTGTCCAGTGTCCCAAACTGTCTACATCCTCCTGTGTCCAGTCTCCCAATCTGTCTACTCCCTTCTGTGTCCAGTCTCCCAATCTGTCTACGTCCTCGTGTGTCCAGTCGCCCAACCTGTCTACATCCTTCTGTATCCAGTCTCCCAATCTGTCTACGTCCTTCTGTGTCCAGTCTCCCAATCTGTCTACGTCCTTCTGTGTCCAGTCTCCCAATCTCTCTACGTCCTTCTATGTCCAGTCTCCCAATCTGTCTATATCCTCTGTGTCCAGTCACCCAATCTGTCTGCGTCCTTTTGTGTCCAGTGTCCCAATCTGTCTACATCCCTCTGTGCCCGTTCTCCCAATCTGTCTACATACTTCAGTGTCCAGTCTCCCAATCTGTCTTCATCCTTCAGTGTCCAGTATCCCAATCTGTCTACATCCTTCTGTGTCCAGTCTCCCAATCTGTCTGCATCCTTCTGTTTCCAGTCTCCCAACCTGTCTACGTCCTTGTGTGTCTGTTCTCCCAATCTGTCTACATCCTTCTCTGTCCAGTCTATCAATCTGTCTACATCCTTCTGTGTCCAGTCTCCCAATCTGTCTACTCCCTTCTGTGTCCAGTCTCCCAATCTGTCTACATCCTCCTGTGTCCAGTCTCCCTATCTGTCTACTCCCTTCTGTGTCCCGTCTCCCAATCTGTCTACGTCCTCGTGTGTCCTGTCTCCCAATCTGTCTACATCCTTCTGTATCAAGTCTCCCAATCTGTCTACGTCCTTCTGTGTCCAGTCTCCCAATCTGTCTACGTCCTTCTGTGTCCAGTCTCCCAATCTGTCTACACCCTTCGGTGTCCAGTCTCCCAATCTGTCTGCACCCTTCTGTGTCCAGTCTCCCAATCTGTCTGCACCCTTCTGTGTCCAGTCTCCCAATCTGTCTACGTCCTTCTGTGTCCAGTCTCCCAATCTATCTACATCCTTCTGTGTCCAGTCTCCCAATCTGTCTACGTCCTTCTGTGTCCAGTCTCCCAATCTGTCTACACCCTTCTGTGTCCAGTCTCCCAATCTGTCTACGTCCTTCCGTGTCCAGTCTCCCAATCTGTCTACATCCTTCTGTGTCCAGTCTCCCAATCTGTCTACGTCCTTCTGTGTCTGTTCACCCAATCTGTCTACATTCTCTGTGTCCGATCTCCCAATCTGTCTACATCCTTCTGTGTCCAGTCTCCCAATCTGTCTACATCCTTCTGTGCCCAGTCTCCCAATCTGTCTACGTCCTTCTGTGTCTGTTCTCGCAATCAGTCTACGTCCTTCTGTGTCCACTCTCCCAATCTGTCTACATCCTTCTGTGTGCAGTCTCCCAATCTGTCTATGTCCTTCTGCGCCAGTCTCCCAATCTGTCTACGTCCTGCTCTGTCCTGTCTCCTAATCTGTCTACATCCTTCTGTGTCCAGTCTCCCAATCTGTCTACGTCCTTCTGTGTCCAGACTCCCAATCTGTCTACTTCCTTCTGTGTCCAGTCTCCCAATCTGTCTACATCCTTCTGTGTCTAGTGTCCCAATCTGTCTACGTCCTTCTGTATCCAGACTCCCAATCTGTCTACATCCTGCTGTGTCCAGTCACCCAGTCTGTCTACATCCTTCTGTGTCCAGTCTCCATATCTGTCTACATCCTTCTGTGTCCACTCTCCCAATCTGTCTACGTCCTCCTGTGTCCAGTCTCCCAATCTGTCTGCATCCTTCTGTGTCCAGTCTCCCAATCTGTCTACGTCCTTCTGTGTCCAGTGTCCCAAACTGTCTACATCCTCCTGTGTCCAGTCTCCCAATCTGTCTACTCCCTTCTGTGTCCAGTCTCCCAATCTGTCTACGTCCTCGTGTGTCCAGTCGCCCAATCTGTCTACATCCTTCTGTATCCAGTCTCCCAATCTGTCTACGTCCTTCTGTGTCCAGTCTCCCAATCTGTCTACGTCCTTCTGTGTCCAGTCTCCCAATCTCTCTACGTCCTTCTATGTCCAGTCTCCCAATCTGTCTATATCCTCTGTGTCCAGTCACCGAATCTGTCTGCGTCCTTTTGTGTCCAGTGTCCCAATCTGTCTACAGCCCTCTGTGCCCGTTCTCCCAATCTGTCTGCATACTTCAGTGTCCACTCTCCCAATCTGTCTACATCCTTCAGTGTCCAGTATCTCAATCTGTCTTCATCCTTCAGTGTCCAGTATCCCAATCTGTCTACATCCTTCTGTGTCCAGTCTCCCAATCTGTCTGCATCCTTCTGTTTCCAGTCTCCCAATCTGTCTACGTCCTTCTGTGTCTGTTCTCCCAATCTGTCTACATCCTTCTCTGTCCAGTCTATCAATCTGTCTACATCCTTCTGTGTCCAGTCTCCCAATCTGTCTACTCCCTTCTGTGTCCAGTCTCCCAATCTGTCTACGTCCTCCTGCGTCCAGTCTCCCAATCTGTCTGCATCCTTCTGTGTCCAATCTCCCAATCTGTCTACGTCCTTCTGTGTCCAGTGTCCCAATCTGTCTGCATCCTTCTGTGTCCAGTCTCCAAATCTGTCTACGTCCTTCTGTGTCCAGTGTCCCAAACTGTCTACATCCTCCTGTGTGCAGTCTCCCAATCTGTCTACTCCCTTCTGTGTCCAGTGTCCCAATCTGTCTACGTCCTCGTGTGTCCAGTCGCCCAATCTGTCTACATCCTTCTGTATCCAGTCTCCCAATCTGTCTACGTCCTTCTGTGTCCAGTCTCCCAATCTGTCTACGTCCTTCTGTGTCCAGTCTCCCAATCTCTCTACGTCCTTCTATGTCCAGTCTCCCAATCTGTCTATATCCTCTGTGTCCAGTCACCCAATCTGTCTGCGTCCTTTTGTGTCCAGTGTCCCAATCTGTCTACAGCCCTCTGTACCCGTTCTCCCAATCTGTCTGCATACTTCAGTGTCCACTCTCCCAATCTGTCTACATCCTTCAGTGTCCAGTATCTCAATCTGTCTTCATCCTTCAGTGTCCAGTATCCCAATCTGTCTACATCCTTCTGTGTCCAGTCTCCCAATCTGTCTGCATCCTTCTGTTTCCAGTCTCCCAATCTGTCTACGTCCTTCTGTGTCTGTTCTCCCAATCTGTCTACATCCTTCTCTGTCCAGTCTATCAATCTGTCTACATCCTTCTGTGTCCAGTCTCCCAATCTGTCTACTCCCTTCTGTGTCCAGTCTCCCAATCTGTCTACGTCCTCCTGCGTCCAGACTCCCAATCTGTCTGCATCCTTCTGTGTCCAATCTCCCAATCTGTCTACGTCCTTCTGTGTCCAGTGTCCCAATCTGTCTACGTCCTCGTGTGTCCAGTCTCCCAATCTGTCTACATCCTTCTGTATCAAGTCTCCCAATCTGTCTACGTCCTTCTGTGTCCAGTCTCCCAATCTGTCTACGTCCTTCTGTGTCCAGTCTCCCAATCTGTCTACACCCTTCGGTGTCCAGTCTCCCAATCTGTCTGCACCCTTCTGTGTCCAGTCTCCCAATCTGTCTGCACCCTTCTGTGTCCAGTCTCCCAATCTGTCTACGTCCTTCTGTGTCCAGTCTCCCAATCTATCTACATCCTTCTGTGTCCAGTCTCCCAATCTGTCTACGTCCTTCTGTGTCCAGTCTCCCAATCTGTCTACACCCTTCTGTGTCCAGTCTCCCAATCTCTCTACATCCTTCCGTGTCCAGTCTCCCAATCTGTCTACGTCCTTCTGTGTCTGTTCACCCAATCTGTCTACGTTCTCTGTGTCCGATCTCCCAATCTGTCTACATCCTTCTGTGTCCAGTCTCCCAATCTGTCTACATCCTTCTGTGCCCAGTCTCCCAATCTGTCTACGTCCTTCTGTGTCTGTTCTCGCAATCAGTCTACGTCCTTCTCTGTCCACTCTCCCAATCTGTCTACATCCTTCTGTGTGCAGTCTCCCAATCTGTCTATGTCCTTCTGCGCCAGTCTCCCAATCTGTCTACGTCTTGCTCTGTCCTGTCTCCTAATCTGTCTACATACTTCAGTGTCCACTCTCCCAATCTGTCTACATCCTTCAGTGTCCAGTATCTCAATCTGTCTTCATCCTTCAGTGTCCAGTATCCCAATCTGTCTACATCCTTCTGTGTCCAGTCTCCCAATCTGTCTGCATCCTTCTGTTTCCAGTCTCCCAATCTGTCTACGTCCTTCTGTGTCTGTTCTCCCAATCTGTCTACATCCTTCTCTGTCCAGTCTATCAATCTGTCTACATCCTTCTGTGTCCAGTCTCCCAATCTGTCTACTCCCTTCTGTGTCCAGTCTCCCAATCTGTCTACGTCCTCCTGCGTCCAGTCTCCCAATCTGTCTGCATCCTTCTGTGTCCAATCTCCCAATCTCTCTGCGTCCTTCTGTGTCCAGTGTCCCAATCTGTCTACGTCCTCGTGTGTCCAGTCTCCCAATCTGTCTACATCCTTCTGTATCAAGTCTCCCAATCTGTCTACGTCCTTCTGTGTCCAGTCTCCCAATCTGTCTACGTCCTTCTGTGTCCAGTCTCCCAATCTGTCTACACCCTTCGGTGTCCAGTCTCCCAATCTGTCTGCACCCTTCTGTGTCCAGTCTCCCAATCTGTCTGCACCCTTCTGTGTCCAGTCTCCCAATCTGTCTACGTCCTTCTGTGTCCAGTCTCCCAATCTATCTACATCCTTCTGTGTCCAGTCTCCCAATCTGTCTACGTCCTTCTGTGTCCAGTCTCCCAATCTGTCTACACCCTTCTGTGTCCAGTCTCCCAATCTCTCTACATCCTTCCGTGTCCAGTCTCCCAATCTGTCTACGTCCTTCTGTGTCTGTTCACCCAATCTGTCTACGTTCTCTGTGTCCGATCTCCCAATCTGTCTACATCCTTCTGTGCCCAGTCTCCCAATCTGTCTACGTCCTTCTGTGTCTGTTCTCGCAATCAGTCTACGTCCTTCTGTGTCCACTCTCCCAATCTGTCTACATCCTTCTGTCTGCAGTCTCCCAATCTGTCTATGTCCTTCTGCGCCAGTCTCCCAATCTGTCTACGTCTTGCTCTGTCCTGTCTCCTAATCTGTCTACATCCTTCTGTGTAAAGTCTCCCAATCTGTCTACGTCCTTCTGCGTCCAGACTCCCAATCTGTCTACATCCTCTGTGTCCAGTCACCCAATCTGTCTACGTCCTTCTGTGTCCAGTGTCCCAATCTGTCTACATCCTTCTGTGCCCGTTCTCCCAATCTGTCTACATCCTTCTGTGTCCAGTCTCCCAATCTGTCTACGTCCTTCTGTGTCCAGTCTCCCAATCTGTCTACGTCCTTATGTGTCTGTTCACCCAATCTGTCTACGTTCTCTGTGTCCGATCTCCCAATCTGTCTACATCCTTCTGTGTCCAGTCTCCCAATCTGTCTACATCCTTCTGTTCCCAGTCTCCCAATCTGTCTACGTCCTTCTGTGTCTGTTCTCGCAATCAGTCTACGTCCTTCTGTGTCCAGACTCCCAATCTGTCTACTTCCTTCTGTGTCCAGTCTCCCAATCTGTCTACATCCTTCTGTGTCTAGTGTCCCAATCTGTCTTCGTCCTTATGTGTCCAGACTCCCAATCTGTCTACATCCTCTGTGTCCAGTCACCCAATCTGTCTACGTCCTTCTGTGCCCAGTGTCCCAATCTGTCTACATACTTCTGTGTGCAGTCTCCCAATCTGTCTACGTTCTTCAGTGTCCAGTATCCCAATCAGTCTACACTCTTCTGTGTCCAGTCTCCCAGTCTGTCTACATCCTTCTGTGTCCAGTCTCCCAATCTGTCTACATCCTTCTGTGTCCAGTCTCCCAATCTGTCTACGTCCTCCTGTGTCCAGTCTCCCAATCTGTCTGCATCCTTCTATGTCCAGTCTCCCAATCTGTCTACGTCCTTCTGTGTCCAGTGTCCCAAACTGTCTACATCCTCCTGTGTCCAGTCTCCCAATCTGTCTACTCCCTTCTGTGTCCAGTCTCCCAATCTGTCTACGTCCTCGTGTGTCCAGACACCCAATCTGTCTACATCCTTCTGTATCCAGTCTCCGAATCTGTCTACGTCCTTCTGTGTCCAGTCTCCCAATCTGTCTACGTCCTTCTGTGTCCAGTCTCCCAATCTCTCTACGTCCTTCTATGTCCAGTCTCCCAATCTGTCTATATCCTCTGTGTCCAGTCACCCAATCTGTCTGCGTCCTTTTGTGTCCAGTGTCCCAATCTGTCTACATCCCTCTGTGCCCGTTCTCCCAATCTGTCTTCATACTTCAGTGTCCAGTCTCCCAATCTGTCTACATCCTTCAGTGTCCAGTATCTCAATCTGTCTTCATCCTTCTGTGTCCAGTCTCCCAATCTGTCTACTCCCTTCTGTGTCCAGTCTCCCAATCTGTCTACATCCTCCTGTGTCCAGTCTCCCTATCTGTCTACTCCCTTCTGTGTCCCGTCTCCCAATCTGTCTACGTCCTCGTGTGTCCAGTCTCCCAATCTGTCTACATCCTTCTGTATCAAGTCTCCCAATCTGTCTACGTCCTTCTTTGTCCAGTCTCCCAATCTGTCTACGTCCTTCTGTGTCCAGTCTCCCAATCTGTCTACACCCTTCGGTGTCCAGTCTCCCAATCTGTCTGCACCCTTCTGTGTCCAGTCTCCCAATCTGTCTGCACCCTTCTGTATCCAGTCTCCCAATCTGTCTACGTCCTTCTGTGTCCAGTCTCCCAATCTATCTACATCCTTCTGTGTCCAGTCTCCCAATCTGTCTACGTCCTTCTGTGTCCAGTCTCCCAATCTGTCTACACCCTTCTGTGTCCAGTCTCCCAATCTGTCTACGTCCTTCCGTGTCCAGTCTCCCAATCTGTCTACATCCTTCTGTGTCCAGTCTCCCAATCTGTCTACGTCCTTCTGTGTCTGTTCACCCAATCTGTCTACGTTCTCTGTGTCCGATCTCCCAATCTGTCTACATCCTTCTGTGTCCAGTCTCCCAATCTGTCTACATCCTTCTGTGCCCAGTCTCCCAATCTGTCTACGTCCTTCTGTGTCTGTTCTCGCAATCAGTCTACGTCCTTCTGTGTCCACTCTCCCAATCTGTCTACATCCTTCTGTGTGCAGTCTCCCAATCAGTCTATGTCCTTCTGCGCCAGTCTCCCAATCTGTCTACGTCCTGCTCTGTCCTGTCTCCTAATCTGTCTACATCCTTCTGTGTCCAGTCTCCCAATCTGTCTACGTCCTTCTGTGTCCAGACTCCCAATCTGTCTACTTCCTTCTGTGTCCAGTCTCCCAATCTGTCTACATCCTTCTGTGTCTAGTGTCCCAATCTGTCTACGTCCTTCTGTATCCAGACTCCCAATCTGTCTACATCCTGCTGTGTCCAGTCACCCAGTCTGTCTACATCCTTCTGTGTCCAGTCTCCATATCTGTCTACATCCTTCTGTGTCCAGTCTCCCAATCTGTCTACGTCCTCCTGTGTCCAGTCTCCCAATCTGTCTGCATCCTTCTGTGTCCAGTCTCCCAATCTGTCTACGTCCTTCTGTGTCCAGTGTCCCAAACTGTCTACATCCTCCTGTGTCCAGTCTCCCAATCTGTCTACTCCCTTCTGTGTCCAGTCTCCCAATCTGTCTACGTCCTCGTGTGTCCAGTCGCCCAATCTGTCTACATCCTTCTGTATCCAGTCTCCCAATCTGTCTACGTCCTTCTGTGTCCAGTCTCCCAATCTGTCTACGTCCTTCTGTGTCCAGTCTCCCAATCTCTCTACGTCCTTCTATGTCCAGTCTCCCAATCTGTCTATATCCTCTGTGTCCAGTCACCCAATCTGTCTGCGTCCTTTTGTGTCCAGTGTCCCAATCTGTCTACAGCCCTCTGTGCCCGTTCTCCCAATCTGTCTGCATACTTCAGTGTCCACTCTCCCAATCTGTCTACATCCTTCAGTGTCCAGTATCTCAATCTGTCTTCATCCTTCAGTGTCCAGTATCCCAATCTGTCTACATCCTTCTGTGTCCAGTCTCCCAATCTGTCTGCATCCTTCTGTTTCCAGTCTCCCAATCTGTCTACGTCCTTCTGTGTCTGTTCTCCCAATCTGTCTACATCCTTCTCTGTCCTGTCTATCAATCTGTCTACATCCTTCTGTGTCCAGTCTCCCAATCTGTCTACTCCCTTCTGTGTCCAGTCTCCCAATCTGTCAACGTCCTCCTGCGTCCAGTCTCCCAATCTGTCTGCATCCTTCTGTGTCCAATCTCCCAATCTCTCTGCGTCCTTCTGTGTCCAGTGTCCCAATCTGTCTACGTCCTCGTGTGTCCAGTCTCCCAATCTGTCTACATCCTTCTGTATCAAGTCTCCCAATCTGTCTACGTCCTTCTGTGTCCAGTCTCCCAATCTGTCTACGTCCTTCTGTGTCCACTCTCCCAATCTGTCTACACCCTTCGGTGTCCAGTCTCCCAATCTGTCTGCACCCTTCTGTGTCCAGTCTCCCAATCTGTCTGCACCCTTCTGTGTCCAGTCTCCCAATCTGTCTACGTCCTTCTGTGTCCAGTCTCCCAATCTATCTACATCCTTCTGTGTCCAGTCTCCCAATCTGTCTACGTCCTTCTGTGTCCAGTCTCCCAATCTGTCTACACCCTTCTGTGTCCAGTCTCCCAATCTCTCTACATCCTTCCGTGTCCAGTCTCCCAATCTGTCTACGTCCTTCTGTGTCTGTTCACCCAATCTGTCTACGTTCTCTGTGTCCGATCTCCCAATCTGTCTACATCCTTCTGTGTCCAGTCTCCCAATCTGTCTACATCCTTCTGTGCCCAGTCTCCCAATCTGTCTACGTCCTTCTGTGTCTGTTCTCGCAATCAGTCTACGTCCTTCTGTGTCCACTCTCCCAATCTGTCTACATCCTTCTGTCTGCAGTCTCCCAATCTGTCTATGTCCTTCTGCGCCAGTCTCCCAATCTGTCTACGTCTTGCTCTGTCCTGTCTCCTAATCTGTCTACATCCTTCTGTGTCCAGTCTCCCAATCTGTCTACGTCCTTCTGCGTCCAGACTCCCAATCTGTCTACATCCTCTGTGTCCAGTCACCCAATCTGTCTACGTCCTTCTGTGTCCAGTGTCCCAATCTGTCTACATCCTTCTGTGCCCGTTCTCCCAATCTGTCTACATCCTTCTGTGTCCAGTCTCCCAATCTGTCTACGTCCTTCTGTGTCCAGTCTCCCAATCTGTCTACGTCCTTATGTGTCTGTTCACCCAATCTGTCTACGTTCTCTGTGTCCGATCTCCCAATCTGTCTACATCCTTCTGTGTCCAGTCTCCCAATCTGTCTACATCCTTCTGTTCCCAGTCTCCCAATCTGTCTACGTCCTTCTGTGTCTGTTCTCGCAATCAGTCTACGTCCTTCTGTTTCCACTCTCCCAATCTGTCTACATCGTTCTGTGTGCAGTCTCCCAATCTGTCTATGTCCTTCTGCGTCCAGTCTCCCAATCTGTCTACGTCCTGCTCTGTCCCGTCTCCTAATCTGTCTACATCCTTCTGTGTCCAGTCTCCCAATCTGTCTACGTCCTTCTGTTTCCAGACTCCCAATCTGTCTACTTCCTTCTGTGTCCAGTCTCCCAATCTGTCTACATCCTTCTGTGTCTAGTGTCCCAATCTGTCTTCGTCCTTATGTGTCCAGACTCCCAATCTGTCTACATCCTCTGTGTCCAGTCACCCAATCTGTCTACGTCCTTCTGTGCCCAGTGTCCCAATCTGTCTACATCCTTCTGTGTGCAGTCTCCCAATCTGTCTACGTTCTTCAGTGTCCAGTATCCCAATCAGTCTGCACTCTTCTGTGTCCAGTCTCCCAGTCTGTCTACATCCTTCTGTGTCCAGTCTCCCAATCTGTCTACATGCTTCTGTGTCCAGTCTCCCAATCTGTCTACGTCCTCCTGTGTCCAGTCTCCCAATCTGTCTGCATCCTTCTATGTCCAGTCTCCCAATCTGTCTACGTCCTTCTGTGTCCAGTGTCCCAAACTGTCTACATCCTCCTGTGTCCAGTCTCCCAATCTGTCTACTCCCTTCTGTGTCCAGTCTCCCAATCTGTCTACGTCCTCGTGTGTCCAGTCGCCCAATCTGTCTACATCCTTCTGTATCCAGTCTCCCAATCTGTCTACGTCCTTCTGTGTCCAGTCTCCCAATCTGTCTACGTCCTTCTGTGTCCAGTCTCCCAATCTCTCTACGTCCTTCTATGTCCAGTCTCCCAATCTGTCTATATCCTCTGTGTCCAGTCACCCAATCTGTCTGCGTCCTTTTGTGTCCAGTGTCCCAATCTGTCTACATCCCTCTGTGCCCGTTCTCCCAATCTGTCTTCATACTTCAGTGTCCAGTCTCCCAATCTGTCTACATCCTTCAGTGTCCAGTATCTCAATCTGTCTTCATCCTTCAGTGTCCAGTATCCCAATCTGTCTACATCCTTCTGTGTCCAGTCTCCCAATCTGTCTACATCCTTCTGTGTCCAGTCTCCCAATCTGTCTACGTCCTTCTGTGTCTGTTCACCCAATCTGTCTACGTTCTCTGTGTCCGATCTCCCAATCTGCCTACATCCTTCTGTGTCCAGTCTCCCAATCTGTCTACATCCTTCTGTGCCCAGTCTCCCAATCTGTCTACGTCCTTCTGTGTCTGTTCTCGCAATCAGTCTACGTCCTTCTGTGTCCACTCTCCCAATCTGTCTACATCCTTCTGTGTGCAGTCTCCCAATCTGTCTATGTCCTTCTGCGCCAGTCTCCCAATCTGTCTACGTCCTGCTCTGTCCTGTCTCCTAATCTGTCTACATCCTTCTGTGTCCAGTCTCCCGATCTGTCTACGTCCTTCTGTGTCCAGACTCCCAATCTGTCTACTTCCTTCTGTGTCCAGTCTCCCAATCTGTCTACATCCTTCTGTGTCTAGTGTCCCAATCTGTCTACGTCCTTCTGTATCCAGACTCCCAATCTGTCTACATCCTGCTGTGTCCAGTCACCCAGTCTGTCTACATCCTTCTGTGTCCAGTCTCCATATCTGTCTACATCCTTCTGTGTCCAGTCTCCCAATCTGTCTACGTCCTCCTGTGTCCAGTCTCCCAATCCGTCTGCATCCTTCTGTGTCCAGTCTCCCAATCTGTCTACGTCCTTCTGTGTCCAGTGTCCCAAACTGTCTACATCCTCCTGTGTCCAGTCTCCCAATCTGTCTACTCCCTTCTGTGTCCAGTCTCCCAATCTGTCTACGTCCTCGTGTGTCCAGTCGCCCAATCTGTCTACATCCTTCTGTATCCAGTCTCCCAATCTGTCTACGTCCTTCTGTGTCCAGTCTCCCAATCTGTCTACGTCCTTCTGTGTCCAGTCTCCCAATCTCTCTATGTCCTTCTATGTCCAGTCTCCCAATCTGTCTATATCCTCTGTGTCCAGTCACCCACTCTGTCTGCGTCCTTTTGTGTCCAGTGTCCCAATCTGTCTACAGCCCTCTGTGCCCGTTCTCCCAATCTGTCTGCATACTTCAGTGTCCACTCTCCCAATCTGTCTACATCCTTCAGTGTCCAGTATCTCAATCTGTCTTCATCCTTCAGTGTCCAGTATCCCAATCTGTCTACATCCTTCTGTGTCCAGTCTCCCAATCTGTCTGCATCCTTCTGTTTCCAGTCTCCCAATCTGTCTACGTCCTTCTGTGTCTGTTCTCCCAGTCTGTCTACATCCTTCTCTGTCCAGTCTATCAATCTGTCTACATCCTTCTGTGTCCAGTCTCCCAATCTGTCTACTCCCTTCTGTGTCCAGTCTCCCAATCTGTCTACGTCCTCCTGCGTCCAGTCTCCCAATCTGTCTGCATCCTTCTGTGTCCAATCTCCCAATCTGTCTACGTCCTTCTGTGTCCAGTGTCCCAATCTGTCTACGTCCTCGTGTGTCCAGTCTCCCAATCTGTCTACATCCTTCTGTATCAAGTCTCCCAATCTGTCTACGTCCTTCTGTGTCCAGTCTCCCAATCTGTCTACGTCCTTCTGTGTCCAGTCTCCCAATCTGTCTACACCCTTCGGTGTCCAGTCTCCCAATCTGTCTGCACCCTTCTGTGTCCAGTCTCCCAATCTGTCTGCACCCTTCTGTGTCCAGTCTCCCAATCTGTCTACGTCCTTCTGTGTCCAGTCTCCCAATCTATCTACATCCTTCTGTGTCCAGTCTCCCAATCTGTCTACGTCCTTCTGTGTCCAGTCTCCCAATCTGTCTACACCCTTCTGTGTCCAGTCTCCCAATCTCTCTACATCCTTCCGTGTCCAGTCTCCCAATCTGTCTACATCCTTCTGTGTCCAGTCTCCCAATCTGTCTACGTCCTTCTGTGTCTGTTCACCCAATCTGTCTACGTTCTCTGTATCCGATCTCCCAATCTGTCTACATCCTTCTGTGTCCAGTCTCCCAATCTGTCTACATCCTTCTGTGCCCAGTCTCCCAATCTGTCTACGTCCTTCTGTGTCTGTTCTCGCAATCAGTCTACGTCCTTCTGTGTCCACTCTCCCAATCTGTCTACATCCTTCTGTGTGCAGTCTCCCAATCTGTCTATGTCCTTCTGCGCCAGTCTCCCAATCTGTCTACGTCTTGCTCTGTCCTGTCTCCTAATCTGTCTACATCCTTCTGTGTCCAGTCTCCCAATCTCTCTACGTCCTTCTGCGTCCAGACTCCCAATCTGTCTACATCCTCTGTGTCCAGTCACCCAATCTGTCTACGTCCTTCTGTGTCCAGTGTCCCAATCTGTCTACATCCTTCTGTGCCCGTTCTCCCAATCTGTCTGCATCCTTCTGTGTCCAGTCTCCCAATCTGTCTACGTCCTTCAGTGTCCAGTATCCCAATCAGTCTACACTCTTCTGTGTCCAGTCTCCCAGTCTGTCTACATCCTTCTGTGTCCAGTCTCCCAATCTGTCCACATCCTTCTGTGTCTAGTCTCCAAATCTGTCTACATCCTTCTGTTTCCAGTCTCCCAATCTGTCTACGTCCTTCTGTGTCCGCTCTCCCAATCTGTCTGCGTTCTTCTGTGTCCGATCTCCCAATCTGTCTACATCCTTCTGTTGCCGGTCTCCAAATCTGTCTACATTCTTCTGTGCCCAGTCTCCTAATCTATCTACGTCCTTCTGTGTCTGTTCTCCCAATCTGTCTACGTCCTTCTGTGTCCAGTCTCTCAATCTGTCTACGTCCTTCTGTGCCCATTCTCCCAATCTGTCTACATCCTTCTGTGTCCTGTCTCCCAATCTGTCTACGTCCTTCTGCGTCCAGTCTCCCAATCTGTCTGCATCCTTCTGTGTCCAGTCTCCCAATCTCTCTACATTCTTCTGTGTCCCGTCTCCCAATCTGTGTAAATCCTTCTCTGTCCAATCTCCCAATCTGTCTACATCCTTCAGTGTCCAGTCTCCCAATCTGTCTACGTCCTTCTGTGTCCGGAATTCCAATCTGTCTACATCCTCTGTGTCCGATCTCCCAATCTGTCTACATCCTTCTGTGCCCAGTCTCTCAATCTGTCTACGTCCTTCTGTATCTGTTCTCGCAATCTGTCTACGTCCTTCTGTGTCCAGTCTCCCAATCTGTCTACATCCTTCTGTGTCCAGTCTCCCAATCTGTCTATGTCCTTCTGCGTCCAGTCTCCCAATCTGTCTACGTCCTGCTGTGTCCAGTCTCCTAATCTGTCTACATCCTTCTGTGTCCAGTCTCCCAATCTGTCTACGTCCTTCAGTGTCCAGACGCCCAATCTGTCTACATCCTTCTGTGTCCAGTCTCCCAATCTGTCTACGTCCTTCTGTGTCCAGACGCCCAATCTGTCTACATCCTTCTGTGTCCAATCTCCCAATCTGTCTACATCCTTCAGGGTCCAGTCTCCCAATCTGTCTACGTCCTTCTGTGTCCGGAATCCCAATCTGTCTACATCCTTCTGTGTCCAGTGTCCCAATCTGGCTACATCCTTCTGTGCCCGTTCTCCCAATCTGTCTACATCCTTCAGTTTTCAGTCTCCCAATCTGTCTACATCCTTCAGTGTCCAGTCTCCCAATCTGTCTACGTCCTTCAGTGTCCAGTCTCCCAATCTGTCTACATCCTTCTGTGTCCAGTCTCCCAATCTGTCTGCATCCTTCTGTTTCCAGTCTCCCAATCTGTCTACGTCCTTCTGTGTCTGTTCTCCCAATCTGTCTACATCCTTCTCTGTCCAGTCTATCAATCTGTCTACATCCTTCTGTGTCCAGTCTCCCAATCTGTCTACTCCCTTCTGTGTCCAGTCTCCCAATCTGTCTACGTCCTCCTGCGTCCAGTCTCCCAATCTGTCTGCATCCTTCTGTGTCCAATCTCCCAATCTGTCTACGTCCTTCTGTGTCCAGTGTCCCAATCTGTCTACGTCCTCGTGTGTCCAGTCTCCCAATCTGTCTACATCCTTCTGTATCAAGTCTCCCAATCTGTCTACGTCCTTCTGTGTCCAGTCTCCCAATCTGTCTACGTCCTTCTGTGTCCAGTCTCCCAATCTGTCTACACCCTTCGGTGTCCAGTCTCCCAATCTGTCTGCACCCTTCTGTGTCCAGTCTCCCAATCTGTCTGCACCCTTCTGTGTCCAGTCTCCCAATCTGTCTACGTCCTTCTGTGTCCAGTCTCCCAATCTATCTACATCCTTCTGTGTCCAGTCTCCCAATCTGTCTACGTCCTTCTGTGTCCAGTCTCCCAATCTGTCTACACCCTTCTGTGTCCAGTCTCCCAATCTCTCTACATCCTTCCGTGTCCAGTCTCCCAATCTGTCTACATCCTTCTGTGTCCAGTCTCCCAATCTGTCTACGTCCTTCTGTGTCTGTTCACCCAATCTGTCTACGTTCTCTGTGTCCGATCTCCCAATCTGTCTACATCCTTCTGTGTCCAGTCTCCCAATCTGTCTACATCCTTCTGTGCCCAGTCTCCCAATCTGTCTACGTCCTTCTGTGTCTGTTCTCGCAATCAGTCTACGTCCTTCTGTGTCCACTCTCCCAATCTGTCTACATCCTTCTGTGTGCAGTCTCCCAATCTGTCTATGTCCTTCTGCGCCAGTCTCCCAATCTGTCTACGTCTTGCTCTGTCCTGTCTCCTAATCTGTCTACATCCTTCTGTGTCCAGTCTCCCAAACTCTCTACGTCCTTCTGCGTCCAGACTCCCAATCTGTCTACATCCTCTGTGTCCAGTCACCCAATCTGTCTACGTCCTTCTGTGTCCAGTGTCCCAATCTGTCTACATCCTTCTGTGCCCGTTCTCCCAATCTGTCTGCATCCTTCTGTGTCCAGTCTCCCAATCTGTCTACGTCCTTCAGTGTCCAGTATCCCAATCAGTCTACACTCTTCTGTGTCCAGTCTCCCAGTCTGTCTACATCCTTCTGTGTCCAGTCTCCCAATCTGTCCACATCCTTCTGTGTCTAGTCTCCAAATCTGTCTACATCCTTCTGTTTCCAGTCTCCCAATCTGTCTACGTCCTTCTGTGTCCGCTCTCCCAATCTGTCTGCGTTCTTCTGTGTCCGATCTCCCAATCTGACTACATCCTTCTGTTGCCGGTCTCCAAATCTGTCTACATTCTTCTGTGCCCAGTCTCCTAATCTATCTACGTCCTTCTGTGTCTGTTCTCCCAATCTGTCTACGTCCTTCTGTGTCCAGTCTCTCAATCTGTCTACGTCCTTCTGTGCCCATTCTCCCAATCTGTCTACATCCTTCTGTGTCCTGTCTCCCAATCTGTCTACGTCCTTCTGCGTCCAGTCTCCCAATCTGTCTGCATCCTTCTGTGTCCAGTCTCCCAATCTCTCTACATTCTTCTGTGTCCCGTCTCCCAATCTGTGTAAATCCTTCTCTGTCCAATCTCCCAATCTGTCTACATCCTTCAGTGTCCAGTCTCCCAATCTGTCTACGTCCTTCTGTGTCCGGAATTCCAATCTGTCTACATCCTCTGTGTCCGATCTCCCAATCTGTCTACATCCTTCTGTGCCCAGTCTCTCAATCTGTCTACGTCCTTCTGTATCTGTTCTCGCAATCTGTCTACGTCCTTCTGTGTCCAGTCTCCCAATCTGTCTACATCCTTCTGTGTCCAGTCTCCCAATCTGTCTATGTCCTTCTGCGTCCAGTCTCCCAATCTGTCTACGTCCTGCTGTGTCCAGTCTCCTAATCTGTCTACATCCTTCTGTGTCCAGTCTCCCAATCTGTCTACGTCCTTCAGTGTCCAGACGCCCAATCTGTCTACATCCTTCTGTGTCCAGTCTCCCAATCTGTCTACGTCCTTCTGTGTCCAGACGCCCAATCTGTCTACATCCTTCTGTGTCCAATCTCCCAATCTGTCTACATCCTTCAGGGTCCAGTCTCCCAATCTGTCTACGTCCTTCTGTGTCCGGAATCCCAATCTGTCTACATCCTTCTGTGTCCAGTGTCCCAATCTGGCTACATCCTTCTGTGCCCGTTCTCCCAATCTGTCTACATCCTTCAGTTTTCAGTCTCCCAATCTGTCTACATCCTTCAGTGTCCAGTCTCCCAATCTGTCTACGTCCTTCAGTGTCCAGTCTCCCAATCTGTCTACATCCTTCTGTGTCCAGTCTCCCAATCTGTCTACATCCTCTGTGTCCAGTCACCCAATCTGTCTATGTCCTTCTGTGTCCAGTCTCCCAATCTGTCTACATCCTTCTGTGCCCGTTCTCACAATCTGTCTACATCCTCCTGTGCCCAGTCTCCCAATCTGTCTACGTCCTTCTGTGTCCAGTCTCCCAATCTGTCCATATCCTTCTGTGTCCAGTCTCCCAATTTCCCTACGTCCTTCTTTGTCCAGTCTCCCAATCTGTCTACATCCTTCTGTGTCCAGTCTCCCAATCTGTCTACGTCCTTCTGTGTCTGTTCACCCAATCTGTCTACTTTCTCTGTGTCCGATCTCCCAATCTGTCTACATCCTTCTGTGTCCAGTCTCCCAATCTGTCTACATCCTTCTGTGCCCAGTCTCCCAATCTGTCTACGTTCTTCTGTGTCTGTTCTCGCAATCAGTCTACGTCCTTCTGTGTCCACTCTCCCAATCTGTCTACATCCTTCTGTGTGCAGTCTCCCAATCTGTCTATGTCCTTCTGCGCCAGTCTCCCAATCTGTCTCCGTCCTGCGCTGTCCCGTCTCCTAATCTGTCTACATCCTTCTGTGTCCACTCTCCCAATCTGTCTACATCCTTCTGTGTCTAGTGCCCCAATCTGTCTACGTCCTTCTGTGTCCAGACTCCCAATCTGTCTACATCCTCTGTGTCCAGTCACCCAATCTGTCTACGTCCTTCTGTGTCCAGTGTCCCAATCTGTCTACATCCTTCTGTGTCCGGTCTCCCAATCTGTCTACGTCCTTCAGTGTCCAGTATCCCAATCAGTCTACACTCTTCTGTGTCCAGTCTCCCAGTCTGTCTACATCCTTCTGTGTCCAGTCTCCCAATCTGTCCACATCCTTCTGTGTCTAGTCTCCAAATCTGTCTACATCCTTCTGTTTCCAGTCTCCCAATCTGTCTACGTCCTTCTGTGTCCGCTCTCCCAATCTGTGTACATCCTTCTGTTGCCGGTCTCCAAATCTGTCTACATTCTTCTGTGCCCAGTCTCCTAATCTATCTACGTCCTTCTGTGTCTGTTCTCCCAATCTGTCTACGTCCTTCTGTGTCCAGTCTCTCAATCTGTCTACGTCCTTCTGTGCCCATTCTCCCAATCTGTCTACATCCTTCTGTGTCCAGTCTCCCAATCTGTCTACGTCCTTCTGCGTCCAGTCTCCCAATCTGTCTGCATCCTTCTGTGTCCAGTCTCCCAATCTCTCTACATTCTTCTGTGTCCAGTCTCCCAATCTGTGTACATCCTTCTGTGTCCAATCTCCCAATCTGTCTACATCCTTCAGGGTCCAGTCTCCCAATCTGTCTACGTCCTTCTGTGTCCAGAATCCCAATCTGTCTACATCCTTCTGTGTCCAGTCTCCCAATCTGTCTCTGTCCTTCTGCATCCAGTCTCCCAATCTGTCTACGTCCTGCTGTGTCCAGTCTCCTAATCTGTCTACATCCTTTTGTGTCCAGTCTCCCAATCTGTCTACGTCCTTCTGTGTCCAGACGCCCAATCTGTCTACATCCTTCTGTGTCCAGTCTCCCAATCTGTCTACATCCTTCTGTGTCCAGTGTCCCAATCTGTTTACATCCTTCTGTGTCCAGACTCCCAATCTGTCTACGTCCTTCTATGTCCAGTCTCCCAATCTGTCTATATCCTCTGTGTCCAGTCACCCAATGTGTCTGCATCCTTCTGTGTCCAGTGTCCCAATCTGGCTACATCCTTCTGTGCCCGTTCTCCCAATCTGTCTACATCCTTCAGTGTTCAGTCTCCCAATCTGTCTACATCCTTCAGTGTCCAGTCTCCCAATCTGTCTACGTCCTTCAGTGTCTAGTCTCCCAATCTGTCTACATCCTTCTGTGTCCAGTCTCCCAATCTGTCTACATCCTCTGTGTCCAGTCACCCAATCTGTCTATGTCCTTCTGTGTCCAGTCTCCCAATCTGTCCATATCCTTCTGTGTCCAGTCTCCCAATTTCCCTACGTCCTTCTTTGTCCAGTCTCCCAATCTGTCTACATCCTTCTGTGTCTAGTGTCCCAATCTGTCTTCGTCCTTCTGTGTCCAGACTCCCAATCTGTCTACATCCTCTGTGTCCAGTCACTCAATCTGTCTACGTCCTTCTGTGCCCAGTGTCCCAATCTGTCTACATCCTTCTGTGCCCGTTCTCCCAATCTGTCTACATCCTTCTGTGTCCAGTCTCCCAATCTGTCTACGTTCTTCAGTGTCCAGTATCCCAATCAGTTTACACTCTTCTGTGTCCAGTCTCCCAGTCTGTCTACATCCTTCTGTGTCCAGTCTCCCAATCTGTCTTCATCCTTCTGTGTCCAGTCTCCCAATCTGTCTATGTCCTCCTGTGTCCAGTCTCCCAATCTGTCTGCATCCTTCTGTGTCCAGTCTCCCAATCTGTCTACGTCCTTCTGTGTCCAGTGTCCCAAACTGTCTACATCCTCCTGTGTCCAGTCTCTCAATCTGTCTACTTCCTTCTGTGTCCAGTCTCCCAATCTGTCTACGTCCTTCTGTGTCCAGTCTCCCAATCTCTCTACGTCCTTCTATGTCCAGTCTCCCAATCTGTCTATATCCTCTGTGTCCAGTCACCCAATCTGTCTGCGTCCTTTTGTGTCCACTGTCCCAATCTGTCTACATCCTTCAGTGTCCAGTATCTCAATCTGTCTTCATCCTTCAGTGTCCAGTATCCCAATCTGTCTACATCTTTCTGTGTCCAGTCTCCCAATCTGTCTGCATCCTTCTGTTTCCAGTCTCCCAATCTGTCTACGTCCTTCTGTGTCTGTTCTCCCAATCTGTCTGCGTTCTTCTGTGTCCGATCTCCCAATCTGTCTACATCCTTCTGTGCCCAGTCTCCCAATCTGTCTACGTCCTTCTGTGTCTGTTCTCCCAATCTGTCTACATCCTTCTCTGTCCAGTCTATCAATCTGTCTACATCCTTCTGTGTCCAGTCTCCCAATCTGTCTACTCCCTTCTGTGTCCAGTCTCCCAATCTGTCTACGTCCTCCTGCGTCCAGTCTCCCAATCTGTCTGCATCCTTCTGTGTCCAATCTCCCAATCTGTCTACGTCCTTCTGTGTCCAGTGTCCCAATCTGTCTACATCCTCCTGTGTCCAGTCTCCCTATCTGTCTACTCCCTTCTGTGTCCCGTCTCCCAGTCTGTCTACGTCCTCGTGTGTCCAGTCTCCCAATCTGTCTACATCCTTCTGTATCAAGTCTCCCAATCTGTCTACGTCCTTCTGTGTCCAGTCTCCCAATCTGTCTACGTCCTTCTGTGTCCAGTCTCCCAATCTGTCTACACCCTTCTGTGTCCAGTCTCCCAATCTGTCTGCACCCTTCTGTGTCCAGTCTCCCAATCTGTCTACGTCCTTCTGTGTCCAGTCTCCCAATCTATCTACATCCTTCTGTGTCCAGTCTCCCAATCTGTCTACTTCCTTCTGTGTCCAGTCTCCCAATCTGTCTACACCCTTCTGTGTCCAGTCTCCCAATCTGTCTACGTCCTTCCGTGTCCAGTCTCCCAATCTGTCTACATCCTTCTGTGTCCAGTCTCCCAATCTGTCTACGTCCTTCTGTGTCTGTTCACCCAATCTGTCTACGTTCTCTGTGTCCGATCTCCCAATCTGTCTACATCCTTCTGTGTCCAGTCTCCCAATCTGTCTACATCCTTCTGTGCCCAGTCTCCCAATCTGTCTACGTCCTTCTGTGTCTGTTCTCGCATTCTGTCTACGTCCTTCTGTCTCCAGACGCCCAATCTGTCTACATCCTTCTGTGTCCAGTCTCCCAATCTGTCTACATTCTTCTGTGTCCAGTGTCCCAATCTGTTTAGATCCTTCTGTGTCCAGACTCCCAATCTGTCTACGTCCTTCTATGTCCAGTCTCCCAATCTGTCTATATCCTCTGTATCCAGTCACCCAATGTGTCTACATCCTTCTGTGTCCAGTGTCCCAATCTGGCTACATCCTTCTGTGCCCGTTCTCCCAATCTGTCTGCATCCTTCAGTGTTCAGTCTCCCAATCTGTCTACATCCTTCAGTGTCCAGTCTCCCAATCTGTCTACGTCCTTCAGTGTCTAGTCTCCCAATCTGTCTACATCCTTCTGTGTCCAGTCTCCCAATCTGTCTACATCCTCTGTGTCCAGTCACCCAATCTGTCTATGTCCTTCTGTGTCCAGTCTCCCAATCTGTCTACATCCTTCTGTGCCCGTTCTCACAATCTGTCTACATCCTCCTGTGCCCAGTCTCCCAATCTGTCTACGTCCTTCTGTGTCCAGTCTCCCAATCTGTCCATATCCTTCTGTGTCCAGTCTCCCAATTTCCCTACGTCCTTCTTTGTCCAGTCTCCCAATCTGTCTACATCCTTCTGTGTCTAGTGTCCCAATCTGTCTTCGTCCTTCTGTGTCCAGACTCCCAATCTGTCTACATCCTCTGTGTCCAGTCACTCAATCTGTCTACGTCCTTCTGTGCCCAGTGTCCCAATCTGTCTACATCCTTCTGTGCCCGTTCTCCCAATCTGTCTACATCCTTCTGTGTCCAGTCTCCCAATCTGTCTACGTTCTTCAGTGTCCAGTATCCCAATCAGTCTACACTCTTCTGTGTCCAGTCTCCCAGTCTGTCTACATCCTTCTGTGTCCAGTCTCCCAATCTGTCTTCATCCTTCTGTGTCCAGTCTCCCAATCTGTCTACGTCCTCCTGTGTCCAGTCTCCCAATCTGCCTGCATCCTTCTGTGTCCAGTCTCCCAATCTGTCTACGTCCTTCTGTGTCCAGTGTCCCAAACTGTCTACGTCCTCGTGTGTCCAGTCGCCCAATCTGTCTGCGTCCTTTTGTGTCCAGTGTCCCAATCTGTCTACATCCCTCTGTGCCCGTTCTCCCAATCTGTCTACATACTTCAGTGTCCAGTCTCCCAATCTGTCTACATCCTTCAGTGTCCAGTATCTCAATCTGTCTTCATCCTTCAGTGTCCAGTATCCCAATCTGTCTACATCTTTCTGTGTCCAGTCTCCCAATCTGTCTGCATCCTTCTGTTTCCAGTCTCCCAATCTGTCTACGTCCTTCTGTGTCTGTTCTCCCAATCTGTCTGCGTTCTTCTGTGTCCGATCTCCCAATCTGTCTACATCCTTCTGTGCCCAGTCTCCCAATCTGTCTACGTCCTTCTGTGTCTGTTCTCCCAATCTGTCTACATCCTTCTCTGTCCAGTCTATCAATCTGTCTACATCCTTCTGTGTCCAGTCTCCCAATCTGTCTACTCCCTTCTGTGTCCAGTCTCCCAATCTGTCTACATCCTTCTGTGCCCGTTCTCCCAATCTGTCTACATCCTTCTGTGTCCAGTCTCCCAATCTGTCTACGTTCTTCAGTGTCCAGTATCCCAATCAGTCTACACTCTTCTGTGTCCAGTCTCCCAGTCTGTCTACATCCTTCTGTGTCCAGTCTCCCAATCTGTCTTCATCCTTCTGTGTCCAGTCTCCCAATCTGTCTACGTCCTCCTGTGTCCAGTCTCCCAATCTGTCTGCATCCTTCTGTGTCCAGTCTCCCAATCTGTCTACGTCCTTCTGTGTCCAGTGTCCCAAACTGTCTACATCCTCCTGTGTCCAGTCTCCCAATCTGTCTACTCCCTTCTGTGTCCAGTCTCCCAATCTGTCTACGTCCTCGTGTGTCCAGTCGCCCAATCTGTCTGCGTCCTTTTGTGTCCAGTGTCCCAATCTGTCTACATCCCTCTGTGCCCGTTCTCCCAATCTGTCTACATACTTCAGTGTCCAGTCTCCCAATCTGTCTACATCCTTCAGTGTCCAGTATCTCAATCTGTCTTCATCCTTCAGTGTCCAGTATCCCAATCTGTCTACATCTTTCTGTGTCCAGTCTCCCAATCTGTCTGCATCCTTCTGTTTCCAGTCTCCCAATCTGTCTACGTCCTTCTGTGTCTGTTCTCCCAATCTGTCTGCGTTCTTCTGTGTCCGATCTCCCAATCTGTCTACATCCTTCTGTGCCCAGTCTCCCAATCTGTCTACGTCCTTCTGTGTCTGTTCTCCCAATCTGTCTACATCCTTCTCTGTCCAGTCTATCAATCTGTCTACATCCTTCTGTGTCCAGTCTCCCAATCTGTCTACTCCCTTCTGTGTCCAGTCTCCCAATCTGTCTACGTCCTCCTGTGTCCAGTCTCCCAATCTGCCTGCATCCTTCTGTGTCCAGTCTCCCAATCTGTCTACGTCCTTCTGTGTCCAGTGTCCCAAACTGTCTACGTCCTCGTGTGTCCAGTCGCCCAATCTGTCTGCGTCCTTTTGTGTCCAGTGTCCCAATCTGTCTACATCCCTCTGTGCCCGTTCTCCCAATCTGTCTACATACTTCAGTGTCCAGTCTCCCAATCTGTCTACATCCTTCAGTGTCCAGTATCTCAATCTGTCTTCATCCTTCAGTGTCCAGTATCCCAATCTGTCTACATCTTTCTGTGTCCAGTCTCCCAATCTGTCTGCATCCTTCTGTTTCCAGTCTCCCAATCTGTCTACGTCCTTCTGTGTCTGTTCTCCCAATCTGTCTGCGTTCTTCTGTGTCCGATCTCCCAATCTGTCTACATCCTTCTGTGCCCAGTCTCCCAATCTGTCTACGTCCTTCTGTGTCTGTTCTCCCAATCTGTCTACATCCTTCTCTGTCCAGTCTATCAATCTGTCTACATCCTTCTGTGTCCAGTCTCCCAATCTGTCTACTCCCTTCTGTGTCCAGTCTCCCAATCTGTCTACATCCTTCTGTGCCCGTTCTCCCAATCTGTCTGCATCCTTCAGTGTTCAGTCTCCCAATCTGTCTACATCCTTCAGTGTCCAGTCTCCCAATCTGTCTACGTCCTTCAGTGTCTAGTCTCCCAATCTGTCTACATCCTTCTGTGTCCAGTCTCCCAATCTGTCTACATCCTCTGTGTCCAGTCACCCAATCTGTCTATGTCCTTCTGTGTCCAGTCTCCCAATCTGTCTACATCCTTCTGTGCCCGTTCTCACAATCTGTCTACATCCTCCTGTGCCCAGTCTCCCAATCTGTCTACGTCCTTCTGTGTCCAGTCTCCCAATCTGTCCATATCCTTCTGTGTCCAGTCTCCCAATTTCCCTACGTCCTTCTTTGTCCAGTCTCCCAATCTGTCTACATCCTTCTGTGTCTAGTGTCCCAATCTGTCTTCGTCCTTCTGTGTCCAGACTCCCAATCTGTCTACATCCTCTGTGTCCAGTCACTCAATCTGTCTACGTCCTTCTGTGCCCAGTGTCCCAATCTGTCTACATCCTTCTGTGCCCGTTCTCCCAATCTGTCTACATCCTTCTGTGTCCAGTCTCCCAATCTGTCTACGTTCTTCAGTGTCCAGTATCCCAATCAGTCTACACTCTTCTGTGTCCAGTCTCCCAGTCTGTCTACATCCTTCTGTGTCCAGTCTCCCAATCTGTCTTCATCCTTCTGTGTCCAGTCTCCCAATCTGTCTACGTCCTCCTGTGTCCAGTCTCCCAATCTGCCTGCATCCTTCTGTGTCCAGTCTCCCAATCTGTCTACGTCCTTCTGTGTCCAGTGTCCCAAACTGTCTACGTCCTCGTGTGTCCAGTCGCCCAATCTGTCTGCGTCCTTTTGTGTCCAGTGTCCCAATCTGTCTACATCCCTCTGTGCCCGTTCTCCCAATCTGTCTACATACTTCAGTGTCCAGTCTCCCAATCTGTCTACATCCTTCAGTGTCCAGTATCTCAATCTGTCTTCATCCTTCAGTGTCCAGTATCCCAATCTGTCTACATCTTTCTGTGTCCAGTCTCCCAATCTGTCTGCATCCTTCTGTTTCCAGTCTCCCAATCTGTCTACGTCCTTCTGTGTCTGTTCTCCCAATCTGTCTGCATCCTTCTGTGTCCGATCTCCCAATCTGTCTACATCCTTCTGTGCCCAGTCTCCCAATCTGTCTACGTCCTTCTGTGTCTGTTCTCCCAATCTGTCTACATCCTTCTCTGTCCAGTCTATCAATCTGTCTACATCCTTCTGTGCCCAGTCTCCCAATCTGTCTACTCCCTTCTGTGTCCAGTCTCCCAATCTGTCTACATCCTTCTGTGCCCGTTCTCCCAATCTGTCTACATCCTTCTGTGTCCAGTCTCCCAATCTGTCTACGTTCTTCAGTGTCCAGTATCCCAATCAGTCTACACTCTTCTGTGTCCAGTCTCCCAGTCTGTCTACATCCTTCTGTGTCCAGTCTCCCAATCTGTCTTCATCCTTCTGTGTCCAGTCTCCCAATCTGTCTACGTCCTCCTGTGTCCAGTCTCCCAATCTGTCTGCATCCTTCTGTGTCCAGTCTCCCAATCTGTCTACGTCCTTCTGTGTCCAGTGTCCCAAACTGTCTACATCCTCCTGTGTCCAGTCTCCCAATCTGTCTACTCCCTTCTGTGTCCAGTCTCCCAATCTGTCTACGTCCTCGTGTGTCCAGTCGCCCAATCTGTCTGCGTCCTTTTGTGTCCAGTGTCCCAATCTGTCTACATCCCTCTGTGCCCGTTCTCCCAATCTGTCTACATACTTCAGTGTCCAGTCTCCCAATCTGTCTACATCCTTCAGTGTCCAGTATCTCAATCTGTCTTCTTCCTTCAGTGTCCAGTATCCCAATCTGTCTACATCTTTCTGTGTCCAGTCTCCCAATCTGTCTGCATCCTTCTGTTTCCAGTCTCCCAATCTGTCTACGTCCTTCTGTGTCTGTTCTCCCAATCTGTCTGCGTTCTTCTGTGTCCGATCTCCCAATCTGTCTACATCCTTCTGTGCCCAGTCTCCCAATCTGTCTACGTCCTTCTGTGTCTGTTCTCCCAATCTGTCTACATCCTTCTCTGTCCAGTCTATCAATCTGTCTACATCCTTCTGTGTCCAGTCTCCCAATCTGTCTACTCCCTTCTGTGTCCAGTCTCCCAATCTGTCTACGTCCTCCTGTGTCCAGTCTCCCAATCTGCCTGCATCCTTCTGTGTCCAGTCTCCCAATCTGTCTACGTCCTTCTGTGTCCAGTGTCCCAAACTGTCTACGTCCTCGTGTGTCCAGTCGCCCAATCTGTCTGCGTCCTTTTGTGTCCAGTGTCCCAATCTGTCTACATCCCTCTGTGCCCGTTCTCCCAATCTGTCTACATACTTCAGTGTCCAGTCTCCCAATCTGTCTACATCCTTCAGTGTCCAGTATCTCAATCTGTCTTCATCCTTCAGTGTCCAGTATCCCAATCTGTCTACATCTTTCTGTGTCCAGTCTCCCAATCTGTCTGCATCCTTCTGTTTCCAGTCTCCCAATCTGTCTACGTCCTTCTGTGTCTGTTCTCCCAATCTGTCTGCGTTCTTCTGTGTCCGATCTCCCAATCTGTCTACATCCTTCTGTGCCCAGTCTCCCAATCTGTCTACGTCCTTCTGTGTCTGTTCTCCCAATCTGTCTACATCCTTCTCTGTCCAGTCTATCAATCTGTCTACATCCTTCTGTGTCCAGTCTCCCAATCTGTCTACTCCCTTCTGTGTCCAGTCTCCCAATCTGTCTACATCCTTCTGTGCCCGTTCTCCCAATCTGTCTACATCCTTCTGTGTCCAGTCTCCCAATCTGTCTACGTTCTTCAGTGTCCAGTATCCCAATCAGTCTACACTCTTCTGTGTCCAGTCTCCCAGTCTGTCTACATCCTTCTGTGTCCAGTCTCCCAATCTGTCTTCATCCTTCTGTGTCCAGTCTCCCAATCTGTCTACGTCCTCCTGTGTCCAGTCTCCCAATCTGTCTGCATCCTTCTGTGTCCAGTCTCCCAATCTGTCTACGTCCTTCTGTGTCCAGTGTCCCAAACTGTCTACATCCTCCTGTGTCCAGTCTCCCAATCTGTCTACTCCCTTCTGTGTCCAGTCTCCCAATCTGTCTACGTCCTCGTGTGTCCAGTCGCCCAATCTGTCTGCGTCCTTTTGTGTCCAGTGTCCCAATCTGTCTACATCCCTCTGTGCCCGTTCTCCCAATCTGTCTACATACTTCAGTGTCCAGTCTCCCAATCTGTCTACATCCTTCAGTGTCCAGTATCTCAATCTGTCTTCATCCTTCAGTGTCCAGTATCCCAATCTGTCTACATCTTTCTGTGTCCAGTCTCCCAATCTGTCTGCATCCTTCTGTTTCCAGTCTCCCAATCTGTCTACGTCCTTCTGTGTCTGTTCTCCCAATCTGTCTGCGTTCTTCTGTGTCCGATCTCCCAATCTGTCTACATCCTTCTGTGCCCAGTCTCCCAATCTGTCTACGTCCTTCTGTGTCTGTTCTCCCAATCTGTCTACATCCTTCTCTGTCCAGTCTATCAATCTGTCTACATCCTTCTGTGTCCAGTCTCCCAATCTGTCTACTCCCTTCTGTGTCCAGTCTCCCAATCTGTCTACGTCCTTCTGTGTCCAGTGTCCCAATCTGTCTACATCCTCCTGTGTCCAGTCTCCCTATCTGTCTACTCCCTTCTGTGTCCCGTCTCCCAATCTGTCTACGTCCTCGTGTGTCCAGTCTCCCAATCTGTCTACATCCTTCTGTATCAAGTCTCCCAATCTGCCTACGTCCTTCTGTGTCCAGTCTCCCAATCTGTCTACGTCCTTCTGTGTCCAGTCTCCCAATCTGTCTACACCCTTCGGTGTCCAGTCTCCCAATCTGTCTGCACCCTTCTGTGTCCAGTCTCCCAATCTGTCTGCACCCTTCTGTGTCCAGTCTCCCAATCTGTCTACGTCCTTCTGTGTCCAGTCTCCCAATCTATCTACATCCTTCTGTGTCCAGTCTCCCAATCTGTCTACTTCCTTCTGTGTCCAGTCTCCCAATCTGTCTACACCCTTCTGTGTCCAGTCTCCCAATCTGTCTACGTCCTTCCGTGTCCAGTCTCCCAATCTGTCTACTTCCTTCTGTGTCCAGTCTCCCAATCTGTCTACACCCTTCTGTGTCCAGTCTCCCAATCTGTCTACGTCCTTCCGTGTCCAGTCTCCCAATCTGTCTACATCCTTCTGTGTCCAGTCTCCCAATCTGTCTACGTCCTTCTGTGTCTGTTCACCCAATCTGTCTACGTTCTCTGTGTCCGATCTCCCAATCTGTCTACATCCTTCTGTGTCCAGTCTCCCAATCTGTCTACATCCTTCTGTGCCCAGTCTCCCAATCTGTCTACGTCCTTCTGTGTCTGTTCTCGCATTCTGTCTACGTCCTTCTGTGTCCAGACGCCCAATCTGTCTACATCCTTCTGTGTCCAGTCTCCCAATCTGTCTACTCCCTTCTGTGTCCAGTGTCCCAATCTGTTTACATCCTTCTGTGTCCAGACTCCCAATCTGTCTACGTCCTTCTATGTCCAGTCTCCCAATCTGTCTATATCCTCTGTATCCAGTCACCCAATGTGTCTACATCCTTCTGTGTCCAGTGTCCCAATCTGGCTACATCCTTCTGTGCCCGTTCTCCCAATCTGTCTGCATCCTTCAGTGTTCAGTCTCCCAATCTGTCTACATCCTTCAGTGTCCAGTCTCCCAATCTGTCTACGTCCTTCAGTGTCTAGTCTCCCAATCTGTCTACATCCTTCTGTGTCCAGTCTCCCAATCTGTCTACATCCTCTGTGTCCAGTCACCCAATCTGTCTATGTCCTTCTGTGTCCAGTCTCCCAATCTGTCTACATCCTTCTGTGCCCGTTCTCACAATCTGTCTACATCCTCCTGTGCCCAGTCTCCCAATCTGTCTACGTCCTTCTGTGTCCAGTCTCCCAATCTGTCCATATCCTTCTGTGTCCAGTCTCCCAATTTCCCTACGTCCTTCTTTGTCCAGTCTCCCAATCTGTCTACATCCTTCTGTGTCTAGTGTCCCAATCTGTCTTCGTCCTTCTGTGTCCAGACTCCCAATCTGTCTACATCCTCTGTGTCCAGTCACTCAATCTGTCTACGTCCTTCTGTGCCCAGTGTCCCAATCTGTCTACATCCTTCTGTGCCCGTTCTCCCAATCTGTCTACATCCTTCTGTGTCCAGTCTCCCAATCTGTCTACGTTCTTCAGTGTCCAGTATCCCAATCAGTCTACACTCTTCTGTGTCCAGTCTCCCAGTCTGTCTACATCCTTCTGTGTCCAGTCTCCCAATCTGTCTTCATCCTTCTGTGTCCAGTCTCCCAATCTGTCTACGTCCTCCTGTGTCCAGTCTCCCAATCTGCCTGCATCCTTCTGTGTCCAGTCTCCCAATCTGTCTACGTCCTTCTGTGTCCAGTGTCCCAAACTGTCTACATCCTCCTGTGTCCAGTCTCCCAATCTGTCTACTCCCTTCTGTGTCCAGTCTCCCAATCTGTCTACGTCCTCGTGTGTCCAGTCGCCCAATCTGTCTGCGTCCTTTTGTGTCCAGTGTCCCAATCTGTCTACATCCCTCTGTGCCCGTTCTCCCAATCTGTCTACATACTTCAGTGTCCAGTCTCCCAATCTGTCTACATCCTTCAGTGTCCAGTATCTCAATCTGTCTTCATCCTTCAGTGTCCAGTATCCCAATCTGTCTACATCTTTCTGTGTCCAGTCTCCCAATCTGTCTGCATCCTTCTGTTTCCAGTCTCCCAATCTGTCTACGTCCTTCTGTGTCTGTTCTCCCAATCTGTCTGCGTTCTTCTGTGTCCGATCTCCCAATCTGTCTACATCCTTCTGTGCCCAGTCTCCCAATCTGTCTACGTCCTTCTGTGTCTGTTCTCCCAATCTGTCTACATCCTTCTCTGTCCAGTCTATCAATCTGTCTACATCCTTCTGTGTCCAGTCTCCCAATCTGTCTACTCCCTTCTGTGTCCAGTCTCCCAATCTGTCTACGTCCTTCTGTGTCCAGTGTCCCAATCTGTCTACATCCTCCTGTGTCCAGTCTCCCTATCTGTCTACTCCCTTCTGTGTCCCGTCTCCCAATCTGTCTACGTCCTCGTGTGTCCAGTCTCCCAATCTGTCTACATCCTTCTGTATCAAGTCTCCCAATCTGCCTACGTCCTTCTGTGTCCAGTCTCCCAATCTGTCTACGTCCTTCTGTGTCCAGTCTCCCAATCTGTCTACACCCTTCGGTGTCCAGTCTCCCAATCTGTCTGCACCCTTCTGTGTCCAGTCTCCCAATCTGTCTGCACCCTTCTGTGTCCAGTCTCCCAATCTGTCTACGTCCTTCTGTGTCCAGTCTCCCAATCTATCTACATCCTTCTGTGTCCAGTCTCCCAATCTGTCTACTTCCTTCTGTGTCCAGTCTCCCAATCTGTCTACACCCTTCTGTGTCCAGTCTCCCAATCTGTCTACGTCCTTCCGTGTCCAGTCTCCCAATCTGTCTACATCCTTCTGTGTCCAGTCTCCCAATCTGTCTACGTCCTTCTGTGTCTGTTCACCCAATCTGTCTACGTTCTCTGTGTCCGATCTCCCAATCTGTCTACATCCTTCTGTGTCCAGTCTCCCAATCTGTCTACATCCTTCTGTGCCCAGTCTCCCAATCTGTCTACGTCCTTCTGTGTCTGTTCTCGCAATCAGTCTACGTCCTTCTGTGTCCACTCTCCCAATCTGCCTACATCCTTCTGTGTGCAGTCTCCCAATCTGTCTATGTCCTTCTGCGCCAGTCTCCCAATCTGTCTACGTCCTGCTCTGTCCTGTCTCCTAATCTGTCTACATCCTTCTGTGTCCAGTCTCCCAATCTGTCTACGTCCTTCTGTGTCCAGACTCCCAATCTGTCTACTTCCTTCTGTGTCCAGTCTCCCAATCTGTCTACATCCTTCTGTGTCTAGTGTCCCAATCTGTCTACGTCCTTCTGTGTCCAGACCCCCAATCTGTCTACATCCTCTGTGTCCAGTCACCCAATCTGTCTACGTCCTTCTGTGTCCAGTGTCCCAATCTGTCTACATCCTTCTTTGCCCGTTCTCCCAATCTGTCTACATCCTTCTGTGTCCAGTCTCCCAATCTGTCTTCGTCCTTCAGTGTCCAGTATCCCAATCAGTCTACACTCTTCTGTGTCCAGTCTCCCAGTCTGTCTATGTCCTTCTGTGTCCAGTCTCCCAATCTGTCCACATCCTTCTGTGTCTAGTCTCCAAATCTGTGTACATCCTTCTGTTTCCAGTCTCCCAATCTGTCTACGTCCTTCTGTGACCGCTCTCCCAATCTGTCTGCGTTCTTCTGTGTCCGATCTCCCAATCTGTCTGCATCCTTCTGTTGTCGGTCCCAAATCTGTCTACATTCTTCTGTGCCCAGTCTCCTAATCTAACTACGTCCTTCTGTGTCTGTTCTCCCAATCTGTCTACGTCATTCTGTGTCCAGTCTCTCAATCTGTCAACGTCCTTCTGTGCCCATACTCCCAATCTGTCTACATCCTTCTGTGTCCAGTCTCCCAATCTGTCTACGTCCTTCTGCGTCCAGTCTCCCAATCTGTCTGCATCCTTCTGTGTCCAGTCTCCCAATCTCTCTACATTCTTCTGTGTCCAGTCTCCCAATCTGTGTACATCGTTCTGTGTCCAATCTCCCAATCTGTCTACATCCTTCAGGGTCCAGTCTCCCAATCTGTCTACGTCCTTCTGTGTCCGGAATCCCAATCTGTCTACATCCTCTGTGTCCGATCTCCCAATCTGTCTACATCCTTCTGTGCCCAGTCTCTCAATCTGTCTACGTCCTTCTGTGTCTGTTCTCGCAATCTGTCTACGTCCTTCTGTGTCCAGTCTCCCAATCTGTCTACATCCTTCTGTGTCCAGTCTCCCAATCTGTCTATGTCCTTCTGCGTGCAGTCTCCCAATCTGTCTACGTCCTGCTGTGTCCAGTCTCCTAATCTGTCTACATCCTTCTGTGTCCAGTCTCCCAATCTGTCTACGTCCTTCTGCGTCCAGTCTCCCAATCTGTCTACGTCCTGCTGTGTCCAGTCTCCTAATCTGTCTACATCCTTCTGTGTCCAGTCTCCCAATCTGTCTACGTCCTTCTGTGTCCAGACGCCCAATCTGTCTACATCCTTCTGTGTCCAATCTCCCAATCTGTCTACATCCTTCAGGGTCCAGTCTCCCAATCTGTCTACGTCCTTCTGTGTCCGGAATCCCAATCTGTCTACATCCTTCTGTGTCCAGTGTCCCAATCTGGCTACATCCTTCTGTGCCCGTGCTCCCAATCTGTCTACATCCTTCAGTGTTCAGTCTCCCAATCTGTCTACATCCTTCAGTGTCCAGTCTCCCAATCTGTCTACGTCCTTCAGTGTCCAGTCTCCCAATCTGTCTACATCCTTCTGTGTCCAGTCTCCCAATCTGTCTACATCCTCTGTGTCCAGTCACCCAATCTGTCTATGTCCTTCTGTGTCCAGTCTCCCAATCTGTCTACATCCTTCTGTGCCCGTTCTCACAATCTGTCTACATCCTCCTGTGCCCAGTCTCCCAATCTGTCTACGTCCTTCTGTGTCCAGTCTCCCAATCTGTCCATATCCTTCTGTGTCCAGTCTCCCAATTTCCCTACGTCCTTCTTTGTCCAGTCTCCCAATCTGTCTACATCCTTCTGTGTCCAGTCTCCCAATCTGTCTACGTCCTTCTGTGTCTGTTCACCCAATCTGTCTACCTTCTCTGTGTCCGATCTCCCAATCTGTCTACATCCTTCTGTGTCCAGTCTCCCAATCTGTCTACATCCTTCTGTGCCCAGTCTCCCAATCTGTCTACGTCCTTCTGTGTCTGTTCTCGCAATCAGTCTACGTCCTTCTGTGTCCACTCTCCCAATCTGTCTACATCCTTCTGTGTGCAGTCTCCCAATCTGTCTATGTCCTTCTGCTCCAGTCTCCCAATCTGTCTACGTCCTGCTCTGTCCCGTCTCCTAATCTGTCTACATCCTTCTGTGTCCAGTCTCCCAATCTGTCTACGTCCTTCTGTGTCCAGACTCCCAATCTGTCTACTTCCCTCTGTGTCCAGTCTCCCAATCTGTCTAAATCCTTCTGTGTCTAGTGTCCCAATCTGTCTACGTCCTTCTGTGTCCAGACTCCCAATCTGTCTACATCCTCTGTGTCCAGTCACCCAATCTGTCTACGTCCTTCTGTGTCCAGTGTCCCAATCTGTCTACATCCTTCTGTGCCCGTTCTCCCAATCTGTCTACATCCTTCTGTGTCCAGTCTCCCAATCTGTCTACGTCCTTCAGTGTCCAGTATCCCAATCAGTCTACACTCTTCTGTGTCCAGTCTCCCAGTCTGTCTAGATCCTTCTGTGTCCAGTCTCCCAATCTGTCCACATCCTTCTGTGTCTAGTCTCCAAATCTGTCTACATTTTTCTGTTTCCAGTCTCCCAATCTGTCTACGTCCTTCTGTGTCCGCTCTCCCAATCTGTCTGCGTTCTTCTGTGTCCGATCTCCCAATCTGTCTACATCCTTCTGTTGCCGGTCTCCAAATCTGTCTACATTCTTCTGTGCCCAGTCTCCTAATCTATCTACGTCCTTCTGTGTCTGTTCTCCCAATCTGTCTACGTCCTTCTGTGTCCAGTCTCTCAATCTGTCTACGTCCTTCTGTGCCCATTCTCCTAATCTGTCTACATCCTTCTGTATCCAGTCTCCCAATCTGTCTACGTCCTTCTGTGTCCAGACTCCCAATCTGTCTACTTCCTTCTGTGTCCAGTCTCCCAATCTGTCTACATCCTTCTGTGTCTAGTGTCCCAATCTGTCTACGTCCTTCTGTGTCCAGACCCCCAATCTGTCTACATCCTCTGTGTCCAGTGTCCCAATCTGTCTACATCCTCCTGTGTCCAGTCTCCCTATCTGTCTACTCCCTTCTGTGTCCCGTCTCCCAATCTGTCTACGTCCTCGTGTGTCCAGTCTCCCAATCTGTCTACATCCTTCTGTATCAAGTCTCCCAATCTGTCTACGTCCTTCTGTGTCCAGTCTCCCAATCTGTCTACGTCCTTCTGTGTCTGTTCTCCCAATCTGTCTACATCCTTCTCTGTCCAGTCTATCAATCTGTCTACATCCTTCTGTGTCCAGTCTCCCAATCTGTCTACTCCCTTCTGTGTCCAGTCTCCCAATCTGTCTACGTCCTCCTGCGTCCAGTCTCCCAATCTGTCTGCATCCTTCTGTGTCCAATCTCCCAATCTGTCTACGTCCTTCTGTGTCCAGTGTCCCAATCTGTCTACATCCTGCTGTGTCCAGTCTCCCTATCTGTCTACTCCCTTCTGTGTCCCGTCTCCCAATCTGTCTACGTCCTCGTGTGTCCAGTCTCCCAATCTGTCTACATCCTTCTGTATCAAGTCTCCCAATCTGTCTACGTCCTTCTGTGTCCAGTCTCCCAATCTGTCTACGTCCTTCTGTGTCCAGTCTCCCAATCTGTCTACACCCTTCGGTGTCCAGTCTCCCAATCTGTCTGCACCCTTCTGTGTCCAGTCTCCCAATCTGTCTGCACCCTTCTGTGTCCAGTCTCCCAATCTGTCTACGTCCTTCAGTGTCCAGTATCCCAATCAGTCTACACTCTTCTGTGTCCAGTCTCCCAGTCTGTCTACATCCTTCTGTGTCCAGTCTCCCAATCTGTCCACATCCTTCTGTGTCTAGTCTCCAAATCTGTCTACATCCTTCTGTTTCCAGTCTCCCAATCTGTCTACGTCCTTCTGTGTCCGCTCTCCCAATCTGTCTGCGTTCTTCTGTGTCCGATCTCCCAATCTGTCTACATCCTTCTGTTGCCGGTCTCCAAATCTGTCTACATTCTTCTGTGCCCAGTCTCCTAATCTATCTACGTCCTTCTGTGTCTGTTCTCCCAATCTGTCTACGTCCTTCTGTGTCCAGTCTCTCAATCTGTCTACGTCCTTCTGTGCCCATTCTCCTAATCTGTCTACATCCTTCTGTGTCCAGTCTCCCAATCTGTCTACGTCCTTCTGTGTCCAGACTCCCAATCTGTCTACTTCCTTCTGTGTCCAGTCTCCCAATCTGTCTACATCCTTCTGTGTCTAGTGTCCCAATCTGTCTACGTCCTTCTGTGTCCAGACCCCCAATCTGTCTACATCCTCTGTGTCCAGTGTCCCAATCTGTCTACATCCTCCTGTGTCCAGTCTCCCTATCTGTCTACTCCCTTCTGTGTCCCGTCTCCCAATCTGTCTACGTCCTCGTGTGTCCAGTCTCCCAATCTGTCTACATCCTTCTGTATCAAGTCTCCCAATCTGTCTACGTCCTTCTGTGTCCAGTCTCCCAATCTGTCTACGTCCTTCTGTGTCTGTTCTCCCAATCTGTCTACATCCTTCTGTATCAAGTCTCCCAATCTGTCTACGTCCTTCTGTGTCCAGTCTCCCAATCTGTCTACGTCCTTCTGTGTCTGTTCTCCCAATCTGTCTACATCCTTCTCTGTCCAGTCTATCAATCTGTCTACATCCTTCTGTGTCCAGTCTCCCAATCTGTCTACTCCCTTCTGTGTCCAGTCTCCCAATCTGTCTACGTCCTCCTGCGTCCAGTCTCCCAATCTGTCTGCATCCTTCTGTGTCCAATCTCCCAATCTGTCTACGTCCTTCTGTGTCCAGTGTCCCAATCTGTCTACATCCTCCTGTGTCCAGTCTCCCTATCTGTCTACTCCCTTCTGTGTCCCGTCTCCCAATCTGTCTACGTCCTCGTGTGTCCAGTCTCCCAATCTGTCTACATCCTTCTGTATCAAGTCTCCCAATCTGTCTACGTCCTTCTGTGTCCAGTCTCCCAATCTGTCTACGTCCTTCTGTGTCCAGTCTCCCAATCTGTCTACACCCTTCGGTGTCCAGTCTCCCAATCTGTCTGCACCCTTCTGTGTCCAGTCTCCCAATCTGTCTGCACCCTTCTGTGTCCAGTCTCCCAATCTGTCTACATCCTTCTGTGTCCAGTCTCCCAATCTATCTACATCCTTCTGTGTCCAGTCTCCCAATCTGTCTACTTCCTTCTGTGTCCAGTCTCCCAATCTGTCTACACCCTTCTGTGTCCAGTCTCCCAATCTGTCTACGTCCTTCCGTGTCCAGTCTCCCAATCTGTCTACATCCTTCTGTGTCCAGTCTCCCAATCTGTCTACGTCCTTCTGTGTCTGTTCACCCAATCTGTCTACGTTCTCTGTGTCCGATCTCCCAATCTGTCTACATCCTTCTGTGTCCAGTCTCCCAATCTGTCTACATCCTTCTGTGCCCAGTCTCCCAATCTGTCTACGTCCTTCTGTGTCTGTTCTCGCAATCAGTCTACGTCCTTCTGTGTCCACTCTCCCAATCTGCCTACATCCTTCTGTGTGCAGTCTCCCAATCTGTCTATGTCCTTCTGCGCCAGTCTCCCAATCTGTCTACGTCCTGCTCTGTCCTGTCTCCTAATCTGTCTACATCCTTCTGTGTCCAGTCTCCCAATCTGTCTACGTCCTTCTGTGTCCAGACTCCCAATCTGTCTACTTCCTTCTGTGTCCAGTCTCCCAATCTGTCTACATCCTTCTGTGTCTAGTGTCCCAATCTGTCTACGTCCTTCTGTGTCCAGACCCCCAATCTGTCTACATCCTCTGTGTCCAGTCACCCAATCTGTCTACGTCCTTCTGTGTCCAGTGTCCCAATCTGTCTACATCCTTCTGTGCCCGTTCTCCAAATCTGTGTACATCCTTCTGTTTCCAGTCTCCCAATCTGTCTACGTCCTTCTGTGACCGCTCTCCCAATCTGTCTGCGTTCTTCTGTGTCCGATCTCCCAATCTGTCTACATCCTTCTGTTGTCGGTCTCCAAATCTGTCTACATTCTTCTGTGCCCAGTCTCCTAATCTAACTACGTCCTTCTGTGTCTGTTCTCCCAATCTGTCTACGTCATTCTGTGTCCAGTCTCTCAATCTGTCAACGTCCTTCTGTGCCCATACTCCCAATCTGTCTACATCCTTCTGTGTCCAGTCTCCCAATCTGTCTACGTCCTTCTGCGTCCAGTCTCCCAATCTGTCTGCATCCTTCTGTGTCCAGTCTCCCAATCTCTCTACATTCTTCTGTGTCCAGTCTCCCAATCTGTGTACATCCTTCTGTGTCCAATCTCCCAATCTGTCTACATCCTTCAGGGTCCAGTCTCCCAATCTGTCTACGTCCTTCTGTGTCCGGAATCCCAATCTGTCTACATCCTCTGTGTCCGATCTCCCAATCTGTCTACATCCTTCTGTGCCCAGTCTCTCAATCTGTCTACGTCCTTCTGTGTCTGTTCTCGCAATCTGTCTACGTCCTTCTGTGTCCAGTCTCCCAATCTGTCTACATCCTTCTGTGTCCAGTCGCCCAATCTGTCTATGTCCTTCTGCGTGCAGTCTCCCAATCTGTCTACGTCCTGCTGTGTCCAGTCTCCTAATCTGTCTACATCCTTCTGTGTCCAGTCTCCCAATCTGTCTACGTCCTTCTGCGTCCAGTCTCCCAATCTGTCTACGTCCTGCTGTGTCCAGTCTCCTAATCTGTCTACATCCTTCTGTGTCCAGTCTCCCAATCTGTCTACGTCCTTCTGTGTCCAGACGCCCAATCTGTCTACATCCTTCTGTGTCCAATCTCCCAATCTGTCTACATCCTTCAGGGTCCAGTCTCCCAATCTGTCTACGTCCTTCTGTGTCCGGAATCCCAATCTGTCTACATCCTTCTGTGTCCAGTGTCCCAATCTGGCTACATCCTTCTGTGCCCGTGCTCCCAATCTGTCTACATCCTTCAGTGTTCAGTCTCCCAATCTGTCTACATCCTTCAGTGTCCAGTCTCCCAATCTGTCTACGTCCTTCAGTGTCCAGTCTCCCAATCTGTCTACATCCTTCTGTGTCCAGTCTCCCAATCTGTCTACATTCTCTGTGTCCAGTCACCCAATCTGTCTATGTCCTTCTGTGTCCAGTCTCCCAATCTGTCTACATCCTTCTGTGCCCGTTCTCACAATCTGTCTACATCCTCCTGTGCCCAGTCTCCCAATCTGTCTACGTCCTTCTGTGTCCAGTCTCCCAATCTGTCCATATCCTTCTGTGTCCAGTCTCCCAATTTCCCTACGTCCTTCTTTGTCCAGTCTCCCAATCTGTCTACATCCTTCTGTGTCCAGTCTCCCAATCTGTCTACGTCCTTCTGTGTCTGTTCACCCAATCTGTCTACCTTCTCTGTGTCCGATCTCCCAATCTGTCTACATCCTTCTGTGTCCAGTCTCCCAATCTGTCTACATCCTTCTGTGCCCAGTCTCCCAATCTGTCTACGTCCTTCTGTGTCTGTTCTCGCAATCAGTCTACGTCCTTCTGTGTCCACTCTCCCAATCTGTCTACATCCTTCTGTGTGCAGTCTCCCAATCTGTCTATGTCCTTCTGCTCCAGTCTCCCAATCTGTCTACGTCCTGCTCTGTCCCGTCTCCTAATCTGTCTACATCCTTCTGTGTCCAGTCTCCCAATCTGTCTACGTCCTTCTGTGTCCAGACTCCCAATCTGTCTACTTCCCTCTGTGTCCAGTCTCCCAATCTGTCTAAATCCTTCTGTGTCTAGTGTCCCAATCTGTCTACGTCCTTCTGTGTCCAGACTCCCAATCTGTCTACATCCTCTGTGTCCAGTCACCCAATCTGTCTACGTCCTTCTGTGTCCAGTGTCCCAATCTGTCTACATCCTTCTGTGCCCGTTCTCCCAATCTGTCTACATCCTTCTGTGTCCAGTCTCCCAATCTGTCTACGTCCTTCAGTGTCCAGTATCCCAATCAGTCTACACTCTTCTGTGTCCAGTCTCCCAGTCTGTCTACATCCTTCTGTGTCCAGTCTCCCAATCTGTCCACATCCTTCTGTGTCTAGTCTCCAAATCTGTCTACATCCTTCTGTTTCCAGTCTCCCAATCTGTCTACGTCCTTCTGTGTCCGCTCTCCCAATCTGTCTGCGTTCTTCTGTGTCCGATCTCCCAATCTGTCTACATCCTTCTGTTGCCGGTCTCCAAATCTGTCTACATTCTTCTGTGCCCAGTCTCCTAATCTATCTACGTCCTTCTGTGTCTGTTCTCCCAATCTGTCTACGTCCTTCTGTGTCCAGTCTCTCAATCTGTCTACGTCCTTCTGTGCCCATTCTCCTAATCTGTCTACATCCTTCTGTGTCCAGTCTCCCAATCTGTCTACGTCCTTCTGTGTCCAGACTCCCAATCTGTCTACTTCCTTCTGTGTCCAGTCTCCCAATCTGTCTACATCCTTCTGTGTCTAGTGTCCCAATCTGTCTACGTCCTTCTGTGTCCAGACCCCCAATCTGTCTACATCCTCTGTGTCCAGTGTCCCAATCTGTCTACATCCTCCTGTGTCCAGTCTCCCTATCTGTCTACTCCCTTCTGTGTCCCGTCTCCCAATCTGTCTACGTCCTCGTGTGTCCAGTCTCCCAATCTGTCTACATCCTTCTGTATCAAGTCTCCCAATCTGTCTACGTCCTTCTGTGTCCAGTCTCCCAATCTGTCTACGTCCTTCTGTGTCTGTTCTCCCAATCTGTCTACATCCTTCTCTGTCCAGTCTATCAATCTGTCTACATCCTTCTGTGTCCAGTCTCCCAATCTGTCTACTCCCTTCTGTGTCCAGTCTCCCAATCTGTCTACGTCCTCCTGCGTCCAGTCTCCCAATCTGTCTGCATCCTTCTGTGTCCAATCTCCCAATCTGTCTACGTCCTTCTGTGTCCAGTGTCCCAATCTGTCTACATCCTCCTGTGTCCAGTCTCCCTATCTGTCTACTCCCTTCTGTGTCCCGTCTCCCAATCTGTCTACGTCCTCGTGTGTCCAGTCTCCCAATCTGTCTACATCCTTCTGTATCAAGTCTCCCAATCTGTCTACGTCCTTCTGTGTCCAGTCTCCCAATCTGTCTACGTCCTTCTGTGTCCAGTCTCCCAATCTGTCTACACCCTTCGGTGTCCAGTCTCCCAATCTGTCTGCACCCTTCTGTGTCCAGTCTCCCAATCTGTCTGCACCCTTCTGTGTCCAGTCTCCCAATCTGTCTACGTCCTTCAGTGTCCAGTATCCCAATCAGTCTACACTCTTCTGTGTCCAGTCTCCCAGTCTGTCTACATCCTTCTGTGTCCAGTCTCCCAATCTGTCCACATCCTTCTGTGTCTAGTCTCCAAATCTGTCTACATCCTTCTGTTTCCAGTCTCCCAATCTGTCTACGTCCTTCTGTGTCCGCTCTCCCAATCTGTCTGCGTTCTTCTGTGTCCGATCTCCCAATCTGTCTACATCCTTCTGTTGCCGGTCTCCAAATCTGTCTACATTCTTCTGTGCCCAGTCTCCTAATCTATCTACGTCCTTCTGTGTCTGTTCTCCCAATCTGTCTACGTCCTTCTGTGTCCAGTCTCTCAATCTGTCTACGTCCTTCTGTGCCCATTCTCCTAATCTGTCTACATCCTTCTGTGTCCAGTCTCCCAATCTGTCTACGTCCTTCTGTGTCCAGACTCCCAATCTGTCTACTTCCTTCTGTGTCCAGTCTCCCAATCTGTCTACATCCTTCTGTGTCTAGTGTCCCAATCTGTCTACGTCCTTCTGTGTCCAGACCCCCAATCTGTCTACATCCTCTGTGTCCAGTGTCCCAATCTGTCTACATCCTCCTGTGTCCAGTCTCCCTATCTGTCTACTCCCTTCTGTGTCCCGTCTCCCAATCTGTCTACGTCCTCGTGTGTCCAGTCTCCCAATCTGTCTACATCCTTCTGTATCAAGTCTCCCAATCTGTCTACGTCCTTCTGTGTCCAGTCTCCCAATCTGTCTACGTCCTTCTGTGTCTGTTCTCCCAATCTGTCTACATCCTTCTGTATCAAGTCTCCCAATCTGTCTACGTCCTTCTGTGTCCAGTCTCCCAATCTGTCTACGTCCTTCTGTGTCTGTTCTCCCAATCTGTCTACATCCTTCTCTGTCCAGTCTATCAATCTGTCTACATCCTTCTGTGTCCAGTCTCCCAATCTGTCTACTCCCTTCTGTGTCCAGTCTCCCAATCTGTCTACGTCCTCCTGCGTCCAGTCTCCCAATCTGTCTGCATCCTTCTGTGTCCAATCTCCCAATCTGTCTACGTCCTTCTGTGTCCAGTGTCCCAATCTGTCTACATCCTCCTGTGTCCAGTCTCCCTATCTGTCTACTCCCTTCTGTGTCCCGTCTCCCAATCTGTCTACGTCCTCGTGTGTCCAGTCTCCCAATCTGTCTACATCCTTCTGTATCAAGTCTCCCAATCTGTCTACGTCCTTCTGTGTCCAGTCTCCCAATCTGTCTACGTCCTTCTGTGTCCAGTCTCCCAATCTGTCTACACCCTTCGGTGTCCAGTCTCCCAATCTGTCTGCACCCTTCTGTGTCCAGTCTCCCAATCTGTCTGCACCCTTCTGTGTCCAGTCTCCCAATCTGTGTACATCCTTCTGTGTCCAATCTCCCAATCTGTCTACATCCTTCAGGGTCCAGTCTCCCAATCTGTCTACGTCCTTCTGTGTCCGGAATCCCAATCTGTCTACATCCTCTGTGTCCGATCTCCCAATCTGTCTACATCCTTCTGTGCCCAGTCTCTCAATCTGTCTACGTCCTTCTGTGTCTGTTCTCGCAATCTGTCTACGTCCTTCTGTGTCCAGTCTCCCAATCTGTCTACATCCTTCTGTGTCCAGTCTCCCAATCTGTCTATGTCCTTCTGCGTGCAGTCTCCCAATCTGTCTACGTCCTGCTGTGTCCAGTCTCCTAATCTGTCTACATCCTTCTGTGTCCAGTCTCCCAATCTGTCTACGTCCTTCTGCGTCCAGTCTCCCAATCTGTCTACGTCCTGCTGTGTCCAGTCTCCTAATCTGTCTACATCCTTCTGTGTCCAGTCTCCCAATCTGTCTACGTCCTTCTGTGTCCAGACGCCCAATCTGTCTACATCCTTCTGTGTCCAATCTCCCAATCTGTCTACATCCTTCAGGGTCCAGTCTCCCAATCTGTCTACGTCCTTCTGTGTCCGGAATCCCAATCTGTCTACATCCTTCTGTGTCCAGTGTCCCAATCTGGCTACATCCTTCTGTGCCCGTGCTCCCAATCTGTCTACATCCTTCAGTGTTCAGTCTCCCAATCTGTCTACATCCTTCAGTGTCCAGTCTCCCAATCTGTCTACGTCCTTCAGTGTCCAGTCTCCCAATCTGTCTACATCCTTCTGTGTCCAGTCTCCCAATCTGTCTACATTCTCTGTGTCCAGTCACCCAATCTGTCTATGTCCTTCTGTGTCCAGTCTCCCAATCTGTCTACATCCTTCTGTGCCCGTTCTCACAATCTGTCTACATCCTCCTGTGCCCAGTCTCCCAATCTGTCTACGTCCTTCTGTGTCCAGTCTCCCAATCTGTCCATATCCTTCTGTGTCCAGTCTCCCAATTTCCCTACGTCCTTCTTTGTCCAGTCTCCCAATCTGTCTACATCCTTCTGTGTCCAGTCTCCCAATCTGTCTACGTCCTTCTGTGTCTGTTCACCCAATCTGTCTACCTTCTCTGTGTCCGATCTCCCAATCTGTCTACATCCTTCTGTGTCCAGTCTCCCAATCTGTCTACATCCTTCTGTGCCCAGTCTCCCAATCTGTCTACGTCCTTCTGTGTCTGTTCTCGCAATCAGTCTACGTCCTTCTGTGTCCACTCTCCCAATCTGTCTACATCCTTCTGTGTGCAGTCTCCCAATCTGTCTATGTCCTTCTGCTCCAGTCTCCCAATCTGTCTACGTCCTGCTCTGTCCCGTCTCCTAATCTGTCTACATCCTTCTGTGTCCAGTCTCCCAATCTGTCTACGTCCTTCTGTGTCCAGACTCCCAATCTGTCTACTTCCCTCTGTGTCCAGTCTCCCAATCTGTCTAAATCCTTCTGTGTCTAGTGTCCCAATCTGTCTACGTCCTTCTGTGTCCAGACTCCCAATCTGTCTACATCCTCTGTGTCCAGTCACCCAATCTGTCTACGTCCTTCTGTGTCCAGTGTCCCAATCTGTCTACATCCTTCTGTGCCCGTTCTCCCAATCTGTCTACATCCTTCTGTGTCCAGTCTCCCAATCTGTCTACGTCCTTCTGTGTCCAGACTCCCAATCTGTCTACTTCCTTCTGTGTCCAGTCTCCCAATCTGTCTACATCCTTCTGTGTCTAGTGTCCCAATCTGTCTACGTCCTTCTGTGTCCAGACCCCCAATCTGTCTACATCCTCTGTGTCCAGTGTCCCAATCTGTCTACATCCTCCTGTGTCCAGTCTCCCTATCTGTCTACTCCCTTCTGTGTCCCGTCTCCCAATCTGTCTACGTCCTCGTGTGTCCAGTCTCCCAATCTGTCTTCATCCTTCTGTATCAAGTCTCCCAATCTGTCTACGTCCTTCTGTGTCCAGTCTCCCAATCTGTCTACGTCCTTCTGTGTCTGTTCTCCCAATCTGTCTACATCCTTCTCTGTCCAGTCTATCAATCTGTCTACATCCTTCTGTGTCCAGTCTCCCAATCTGTCTACTCCCTTCTGTGTCCAGTCTCCCAATCTGTCTACGTCCTCCTGCGTCCAGTCTCCCAATCTGTCTGCATCCTTCTGTGTCCAATCTCCCAATCTGTCTACGTCCTTCTGTGTCCAGTGTCCCAATCTGTCTACATCCTCCTGTGTCCAGTCTCCCTATCTGTCTACTCCCTTCTGTGTCCCGTCTCCCAATCTGTCTACGTCCTCGTGTGTCCAGTCTCCCAATCTGTCTACATCCTTCTGTATCAAGTCTCCCAATCTGTCTACGTCCTTCTGTGTCCAGTCTCCCAATCTGTCTACGTCCTTCTGTGTCCAGTCTCCCAATCTGTCTACACCCTTCGGTGTCCAGTCTCCCAATCTGTCTGCACCCTTCTGTGTCCAGTCTCCCAATCTGTCTGCACCCTTCTGTGTCCAGTCTCCCAATCTGTCTACGTCCTTCAGTGTCCAGTATCCCAATCAGTCTACACTCTTCTGTGTCCAGTCTCCCAGTCTGTCTACATCCTTCTGTGTCCAGTCTCCCAATCTGTCCACATCCTTCTGTGTCTAGTCTCCAAATCTGTCTACATCCTTCTGTTTCCAGTCTCCCAATCTGTCTACGTCCTTCTGTGTCCGCTCTCCCAATCTGTCTGCGTTCTTCTGTGTCCGATCTCCCAATCTGTCTACATCCTTCTGTTGCCGGTCTCCAAATCTGTCTACATTCTTCTGTGCCCAGTCTCCTAATCTATCTACGTCCTTCTGTGTCTGTTCTCCCAATCTGTCTACGTCCTTCTGTGTCCAGTCTCTCAATCTGTCTACGTCCTTCTGTGCCCATTCTCCTAATCTGTCTACATCCTTCTGTGTCCAGTCTCCCAATCTGTCTACGTCCTTCTGTGTCCAGACTCCCAATCTGTCTACTTCCTTCTGTGTCCAGTCTCCCAATCTGTCTACATCCTTCTGTGTCTAGTGTCCCAATCTGTCTACGTCCTTCTGTGTCCAGACCCCCAATCTGTCTACATCCTCTGTGTCCAGTGTCCCAATCTGTCTACATCCTCCTGTGTCCAGTCTCCCTATCTGTCTACTCCCTTCTGTGTCCCGTCTCCCAATCTGTCTACGTCCTCGTGTGTCCAGTCTCCCAATCTGTCTACATCCTTCTGTATCAAGTCTCCCAATCTGTCTACGTCCTTCTGTGTCCAGTCTCCCAATCTGTCTACGTCCTTCTGTGTCTGTTCTCCCAATCTGTCTACATCCTTCTGTATCAAGTCTCCCAATCTGTCTACGTCCTTCTGTGTCCAGTCTCCCAATCTGTCTACGTCCTTCTGTGTCTGTTCTCCCAATCTGTCTACATCCTTCTCTGTCCAGTCTATCAATCTGTCTACATCCTTCTGTGTCCAGTCTCCCAATCTGTCTACTCCCTTCTGTGTCCAGTCTCCCAATCTGTCTACGTCCTCCTGCGTCCAGTCTCCCAATCTGTCTGCATCCTTCTGTGTCCAATCTCCCAATCTGTCTACGTCCTTCTGTGTCCAGTGTCCCAATCTGTCTACATCCTCCTGTGTCCAGTCTCCCTATCTGTCTACTCCCTTCTGTGTCCCGTCTCCCAATCTGTCTACGTCCTCGTGTGTCCAGTCTCCCAATCTGTCTACATCCTTCTGTATCAAGTCTCCCAATCTGTCTACGTCCTTCTGTGTCCAGTCTCCCAATCTGTCTACGTCCTTCTGTGTCCAGTCTCCCAATCTGTCTACACCCTTCGGTGTCCAGTCTCCCAATCTGTCTGCACCCTTCTGTGTCCAGTCTCCCAATCTGTCTGCACCCTTCTGTGTCCAGTCTCCCAATCTGTGTACATCCTTCTGTGTCCAATCTCCCAATCTGTCTACATCCTTCAGGGTCCAGTCTCCCAATCTGTCTACGTCCTTCTGTGTCCGGAATCCCAATCTGTCTACATCCTCTGTGTCCGATCTCCCAATCTGTCTACATCCTTCTGTGCCCAGTCTCTCAATCTGTCTACGTCCTTCTGTGTCTGTTCTCGCAATCTGTCTACGTCCTTCTGTGTCCAGTCTCCCAATCTGTCTACATCCTTCTGTGTCCAGTCTCCCAATCTGTCTATGTCCTTCTGCGTGCAGTCTCCCAATCTGTCTACGTCCTGCTGTGTCCAGTCTCCTAATCTGTCTACATCCTTCTGTGTCCAGTCTCCCAATCTGTCTACGTCCTTCTGCGTCCAGTCTCCCAATCTGTCTACGTCCTGCTGTGTCCAGTCTCCTAATCTGTCTACATCCTTCTGTGTCCAGTCTCCCAATCTGTCTACGTCCTTCTGTGTCCAGACGCCCAATCTGTCTACATCCTTCTGTGTCCAATCTCCCAATCTGTCTACATCCTTCAGGGTCCAGTCTCCCAATCTGTCTACGTCCTTCTGTGTCCGGAATCCCAATCTGTCTACATCCTTCTGTGTCCAGTGTCCCAATCTGGCTACATCCTTCTGTGCCCGTGCTCCCAATCTGTCTACATCCTTCAGTGTTCAGTCTCCCAATCTGTCTACATCCTTCAGTGTCCAGTCTCCCAATCTGTCTACGTCCTTCAGTGTCCAGTCTCCCAATCTGTCTACATCCTTCTGTGTCCAGTCTCCCAATCTGTCTACATTCTCTGTGTCCAGTCACCCAATCTGTCTATGTCCTTCTGTGTCCAGTCTCCCAATCTGTCTACATCCTTCTGTGCCCGTTCTCACAATCTGTCTACATCCTCCTGTGCCCAGTCTCCCAATCTGTCTACGTCCTTCTGTGTCCAGTCTCCCAATCTGTCCATATCCTTCTGTGTCCAGTCTCCCAATTTCCCTACGTCCTTCTTTGTCCAGTCTCCCAATCTGTCTACATCCTTCTGTGTCCAGTCTCCCAATCTGTCTACGTCCTTCTGTGTCTGTTCACCCAATCTGTCTACCTTCTCTGTGTCCGATCTCCCAATCTGTCTACATCCTTCTGTGTCCAGTCTCCCAATCTGTCTACATCCTTCTGTGCCCAGTCTCCCAATCTGTCTACGTCCTTCTGTGTCTGTTCTCGCAATCAGTCTACGTCCTTCTGTGTCCACTCTCCCAATCTGTCTACATCCTTCTGTGTGCAGTCTCCCAATCTGTCTATGTCCTTCTGCTCCAGTCTCCCAATCTGTCTACGTCCTGCTCTGTCCCGTCTCCTAATCTGTCTACATCCTTCTGTGTCCAGTCTCCCAATCTGTCTACGTCCTTCTGTGTCCAGACTCCCAATCTGTCTACTTCCCTCTGTGTCCAGTCTCCCAATCTGTCTAAATCCTTCTGTGTCTAGTGTCCCAATCTGTCTACGTCCTTCTGTGTCCAGACTCCCAATCTGTCTACATCCTCTGTGTCCAGTCACCCAATCTGTCTACGTCCTTCTGTGTCCAGTGTCCCAATCTGTCTACATCCTTCTGTGCCCGTTCTCCCAATCTGTCTACATCCTTCTGTGTCCAGTCTCCCAATCTGTCTACGTCCTTCAGTGTCCAGTATCCCAATCAGTCTACACTCTTCTGTGTCCAGTCTCCCAGTCTGTCTACATCCTTCTGTGTCCAGTCTCCCAATCTGTCCACATCCTTCTGTGTCTAGTCTCCAAATCTGTCTACATCCTTCTGTTTCCAGTCTCCCAATCTGTCTACGTCCTTCTGTGTCCGCTCTCCCAATCTGTCTGCGTTCTTCTGTGTCCGATCTCCCAATCTGTCTACATCCTTCTGTTGCCGGTCTCCAAATCTGTCTACATTCTTCTGTGCCCAGTCTCCTAATCTATCTACGTCCTTCTGTGTCTGTTCTCCCAATCTGTCTACGTCCTTCTGTGTCCAGTCTCTCAATCTGTCTACGTCCTTCTGTGCCCATTCTCCTAATCTGTCTACATCCTTCTGTGTCCAGTCTCCCAATCTGTCTACGTCCTTCTGTGTCCAGACTCCCAATCTGTCTACTTCCTTCTGTGTCCAGTCTCCCAATCTGTCTACATCCTTCTGTGTCTAGTGTCCCAATCTGTCTACGTCCTTCTGTGTCCAGACCCCCAATCTGTCTACATCCTCTGTGTCCAGTGTCCCAATCTGTCTACATCCTCCTGTGTCCAGTCTCCCTATCTGTCTACTCCCTTCTGTGTCCCGTCTCCCAATCTGTCTACGTCCTCGTGTGTCCAGTCTCCCAATCTGTCTACATCCTTCTGTATCAAGTCTCCCAATCTGTCTACGTCCTTCTGTGTCCAGTCTCCCAATCTGTCTACGTCCTTCTGTGTCTGTTCTCCCAATCTGTCTACATCCTTCTCTGTCCAGTCTATCAATCTGTCTCCATCCTTCTGTGTCCAGTCTCCCAATCTGTCTACTCCCTTCTGTGTCCAGTCTCCCAATCTGTCTACGTCCTCCTGCGTCCAGTCTCCCAATCTGTCTGCATCCTTCTGTGTCCAATCTCCCAATCTGTCTACGTCCTTCTGTGTCCAGTGTCCCAATCTGTCTACATCCTCCTGTGTCCAGTCTCCCTATCTGTCTACTCCCTTCTGTGTCCCGTCTCCCAATCTGTCTACGTCCTCGTGTGTCCAGTCTCCCAATCTGTCTACATCCTTCTGTATCAAGTCTCCCAATCTGTCTACGTCCTTCTGTGTCCAGTCTCCCAATCTGTCTACTTCCTTCTGTGTCCAGTCTCCCAATCTGTCTACACCCTTCGGTGTCCAGTCTCCCAATCTGTCTGCACCCTTCTGTGTCCAGTCTCCCAATCTGTCTGCACCCTTCGGTGTCCAGTCTCCCAATCTGTCTACGTCCTTCAGTGTCCAGTATCCCAATCAGTCTACACTCTTCTGTGTCCAGTCTCCCAGTCTGTCTACATCCTTCTGTGTCCAGTCTCCCAATCTGTCCACATCCTTCTGTGTCTAGTCTCCAAATCTGTCTACATCCTTCTGTTTCCAGTCTCCCAATCTGTCTACGTCCTTCTGTGTCCGCTCTCCCAATCTGTCTGCGTTCTTCTGTGTCCGATCTCCCAATCTGTCTACATCCTTCTGTTGCCGGTCTCCAAATCTGTCTACATTCTTCTGTGCCCAGTCTCCTAATCTATCTACGTCCTTCTGTGTCTGTTCTCCCAATCTGTCTACGTCCTTCTGTGTCCAGTCTCTCAATCTGTCTACGTCCTTCTGTGCCCATTCTCCTAATCTGTCTACATCCTTCTGTGTCCAGTCTCCCAATCTGTCTACGTCCTTCTGTGTCCAGACTCCCAATCTGTCTACTTCCTTCTGTGTCCAGTCTCCCAATCTGTCTACATCCTTCTGTGTCTAGTGTCCCAATCTGTCTACGTCCTTCTGTGTCCAGACCCCCAATCTGTCTACATCCTCTGTGTCCAGTGTCCCAATCTGTCTACATCCTCCTGTGTCCAGTCTCCCTATCTGTCTACTCCCTTCTGTGTCCCGTCTCCCAATCTGTCTACGTCCTCGTGTGTCCAGTCTCCCAATCTGTCTACATCCTTCTGTATCAAGTCTCCCAATCTGTCTACGTCCTTCTGTGTCCAGTCTCCCAATCTGTCTACGTCCTTCTGTGTCTGTTCTCCCAATCTGTCTACATCCTTCTGTATCAAGTCTCCCAATCTGTCTACGTCCTTCTGTGTCCAGTCTCCCAATCTGTCTACGTCCTTCTGTGTCTGTTCTCCCAATCTGTCTACATCCTTCTCTGTCCAGTCTATCAATCTGTCTACATCCTTCTGTGTCCAGTCTCCCAATCTGTCTACTCCCTTCTGTGTCCAGTCTCCCAATCTGTCTACGTCCTCCTGCGTCCAGTCTCCCAATCTGTCTGCATCCTTCTGTGTCCAATCTCCCAATCTGTCTACGTCCTTCTGTGTCCAGTGTCCCAATCTGTCTACATCCTCCTGTGTCCAGTCTCCCTATCTGTCTACTCCCTTCTGTGTCCCGTCTCCCAATCTGTCTACGTCCTCGTGTGTCCAGTCTCCCAATCTGTCTACATCCTTCTGTATCAAGTCTCCCAATCTGTCTACGTCCTTCTGTGTCCAGTCTCCCAATCTGTCTACGTCCTTCTGTGTCCAGTCTCCCAATCTGTCTACATCCTTCGGTGTCCAGTCTCCCAATCTGTCTGCACCCTTCTGTGTCCAGTCTCCCAATCTGTCTGCACCCTTCTGTGTCCAGTCTCCCAATCTGTCTACATCCTTCTGTGTCCAGTCTCCCAATCTATCTACATCCTTCTGTGTCCAGTCTCCCAATCTGTCTACTTCCTTCTGTGTCCAGTCTCCCAATCTGTCTACACCCTTCTGTGTCCAGTCTCCCAATCTGTCTACGTCCTTCCGTGTCCAGTCTCCCAATCTGTCTACATCCTTCTGTGTCCAGTCTCCCAATCTGTCTACGTCCTTCTGTGTCTGTTCACACAATCTGTCTACGTTCTCTGTGTCCGATCTCCCAATCTGTCTACATCCTTCTGTGTCCAGTCTCCCAATCTGTCTACATCCTTCTGTGCCCAGTCTCCCAATCTGTCTACGTCCTTCTGTGTCTGTTCTCGCAATCAGTCTACGTCCTTCTGTGTCCACTCTCCCAATCTGCCTACATCCTTCTGTGTGCAGTCTCCCAATCTGTCTATGTCCTTCTGCGCCAGTCTCCCAATCTGTCTACGTCCTGCTCTGTCCTGTCTCCTAATCTGTCTACATCCTTCTGTGTCCAGTCTCCCAATCTGTCTACGTCCTTCTGTGTCCAGACTCCCAATCTGTCTACTTCCTTCTGTGTCCAGTCTCCCAATCTGTCTACATCCTTCTGTGTCTAGTGTCCCAATCTGTCTACGTCCTTCTGTGTCCAGACCCCCAATCTGTCTACATCCTCTGTGTCCAGTCACCCAATCTGTCTACGTCCTTCTGTGTCCAGTGTCCCAATCTGTCTACATCCTTCTGTGCCCGTTCTCCCAATCTGTCTACATCCTTCTGTGTCCAGTCTCCCAATCTGTCTTCGTCCTGCAGTGTCCAGTATCCCAATCAGTCTACACTCTTCTGTGTCCAGTCTCCCAGTCTGTCTATGTCCTTCTGTGTCCAGTCTCCCAATCTGTCCACATCATTCTGTGTCTAGTCTCCAAATCTGTCTACATCCATCTGTTTCCAGTCTCCCAATCTGTCTACGTCCTTCTGTGACCGCTCTCCCAATCTGTCTGCGTTCTTCTGTGTCCGATCTCCCAATCTGTCTACATCCTTCTGTTGTCGGTCTCCAAATCTGTCTACATTCTTCTGTGCCCAGTCTCCTAATCTATCTACGTTCTTCTGTGTCTGTTCTCCCAATCTGTCGACGTCATTCTGTGTCCAGTCTCTCAATCTCTCTACGTCCTTCTGTGCCCATACTCCCAATCTGTCTACATCCTTCTGTGTCCAGTCTCCCAATCTGTCTACGTCCTTCTGCGTCCAGTCTCCCAATCTGTCTGCATCCTTCTGTGTCCTGTCTCCCAATCTCTCTACATTCTTCTGTGTCCAGTCTCCCTTTCTGTGTACATCCTTCTGTGTCCAATCTCCCAATCTGTCTACATCCTTCAGGGTCCAGTCTCCCAATCTGTCTACGTCCTTCTGTGTCCGGAATCCCAATCTGTCTACATCCTCTGTGTCCGATCTCCCAATCTGTCTACATCCTTCTGTGCCCAGTCTCTCAATCTGTCTACGTCCTTCTGTGTCTGTTCTCGCAATCTGTCTACGTCCTTCTGTGTCCAGTCTCCCAATCTGTCTACATCCTTCTGTGTCCAGTCTCCCAATCTGTCTATGTCCTTCTGCGTGCAGTCTCCCAATCTGTCTACGTCCTGCTGTGTCCAGTCTCCTAATCTGTCTACATCCTTCTGTGTCCAGTCTCCCAATCTGTCTACGTCCTTCTGCATCCAGTCTCCCAATCTGTCTACGTCCTGCTGTGTCCAGTCTCCTAATCTGTCTACATCCTTCTGTGTCCAGTCTCCCAATCTCTCTACGTCCTTCTGTGTCCAGACGCCCAATCTGTCTACATCCTTCTGTGTCCAATCTCCCAATCTGTCTACATCCTTCAGGGTCCAGTCTCCCAATCTGTCTACGTCCTTCTGTGTCCGGAATCCCAATCTGTCTACATCCTTCTGTGTCCAGTGTCCCAATCTGGCTACATCCTTCTGTGCCCGTTCTCCCAATCTGTCTACATCCTTCAGTGTTCAGTCTCCCAATCTGTCTACATCCTTCAGTGTCCAGTCTCCCAATCTGTCTACGTCCTTCAGTGTCCAGTCTCCCAATCTGTCTACATCCTTCTGTGTCCAGTCTCCCAATCTGTCTACATCCTCTGTGTCCAGTCACCCAATCTGTCTATGTCCTTCTGTGTCCAGTCTCCCAATCTGTCTACATCCTTCTGTGCCCGTTCTCACAATCTGTCTACATCCTCCTGTGCCCAGTCTCCCAATCTGTCTACGTCCTTCTGTGTCCAGTCTCCCAATCTGTCCATATCCTTCTGTGTCCAGTCTCCCAATTTCCCTACGTCCTTCTTTGTCCAGTCTCCCAATCTGTCTACATCCTTCTGTGTCCAGTCTCCCAATCTGTCTACGTCCTTCTGTGTCTGTTCACCCAATCTGTCTACGTTCTCTGTGTCCGATCTCCCAATCTGTCTACATCCTTCTGTGTCCAGTCTCCCAATCTGTCTACATCCTTCTGTGCCCAGTCTCCCAATCTGTCTAGGTCCTTCTGTGTCTGTTCTCGCAATCAGTCTACGTCCTTCTGTGTCCACTCTCCCAATCTGTCTACATCCTTCTGTGTGCAGTCTCCCAATCTGTCTATGTCCTGCTGCGCCAGTCTCCCAATCTGTCTACGTCCTGCTCTGTCCCGTCTCCTAATCTGTCTACATCCTTCTGTGTCCAGTCTCCCAATCTGTCTACGTCCTTCTGTGTCCAGACTCCCAATCTGTCCACTTCCCTCTGTGTCCAGTCTCCCAATCTGTCTAAATCCTTCTGTGTCTAGTGTCCCAATCTGTCTACGTCCTTCTGTGTCCAGACTCCCAATCTGTCTACATCCTCTGTGTCCAGTCACCCAATCTGTCTACGTCCTTCTGTGTCCAGTGTCCCAATCTGTCTACGTCCTTCTGTGCCCGTTCTCCCAATCTGTCTACATCCTTCTGTGTCCAGTCTCCCAATCTGTCTACGTCCTTCAGTGTCCAGTATCCCAATCAGTCTACACTCTTCTGTGTCCAGTCTCCCAGTCTGTCTACATCCTTCTGTGTCCAGTCTCCCAATCTGTCCACATCCTTCTGTGTCTAGTCTCCAAATCTGTCTACATCCTTCTGTTTCCAGTCTCCCAATCTGTCTACGTCCTTCTGTGTCCGCTCTCCCAATCTGTCTGCGTTCTTCTGTGTCCGATCTCCCAATCTGTCTACATCCTTCTGTTGCCGGTCTCCAAATCTGTCTACATTCTTCTGTGCCCAGTCTCCTAATCTATCTACGTCCTTCTGTGTCTGTTCTCCCAATCTGTCTACGTCCTTCTGTGTCCAGTGTCTCAATCTGTCTACGTCCTTCTGTGCCCATTCTCCTAATCTGTCTACATCCTTCTGTGTCCAGTCTCCCAATCTGTCTACGTCCTTCTGTGTCCAGACTCCCAATCTGTCTACTTCCTTCTGTGTCCAGTCTCCCAATCTGTCTACATCCTTCTGTGTCTAGTGTCCCAATCTGTCTACGTCCTTCTGTGTCCAGACCCCCAATCTGTCTACATCCTCTGTGTCCAGTCACCCAATCTGTCTACGTCCTTCTGTGTCCAGTGTCCCAATCTGTCTACATCCTTCTGTGCCCGTTCTCCCAATCTGTCTACATCCTTCTGTGTCCAGTCTCCCAATCTGTCTTCGTCCTTCAGTGTCCAGTATCCCAATCAGTCTACACTCTTCTGTGTCCAGTCTCCCAGTCTGTCTATGTCCTTCTGTGTCCAGTCTCCCAATCTGTCCACATCCTTCTGTGTCTAGTCTCCAAATCTGTCTACATCCTTCTGTTTCCAGTCTCCCAATCTGTCTACGTCCTTCTGTGACCGCTCTCCCAATCTGTCTGCGTTCTTCTGTGTCCGATCTCCCAATCTGTCTACATCCTTCTGTTGTCGGTCTCCAAATCTGTCTACATTCTTCTGTGCCCAGTCTCCTAATCTATCTACGTCCTTCTGTGTCTGTTCTCCCAATCTGTCTACGTCATTCTGTGTCCAGTCTCTCAATCTGTCTACGTCCTTCTGTGCCCATACTCCCAATCTGTCTACATCCTTCTGTGTCCAGTCTCCCAATCTGTCTACGTCCTTCTGCGTCCAGTCTCCCAATCTGTCTGCATCCTTCTGTGTCCAGTCTCCCAATCTCTCTACATTCTTCTGTGTCCAGTCTCCCAATCTGTGTACATCCTTCTGTGTCCAATCTCCCAATCTGTCTACATCCTTCAGGGTCCAGTCTCCCAATCTGTCTACGTCCTTCTGTGTCCGGAATCCCAATCTGTCTACATCCTCTGTGTCCGATCTCCCAATCTGTCTACATCCTTCTGTGCCCAGTCTCTCAATCTGTCTACGTCCTTCTGTGTCTGTTCTCGCAATCTGTCTACGTCCTTCTGTGTCCAGTCTCCCAATCTGTCTACATCCTTCTGTGTCCAGTCTCCCAATCTGTCTATGTCCTTCTGCGTGCAGTCTCCCAATCTGTCTACGTCCTGCTGTGTCCAGTCTCCTAATCTGTCTACATCCTTCTGTGTCCAGTCTCCCAATCTGTCTACGTCCTTCTGCGTCCAGTCTCCCAATCCGTCTACGTCCTGCTGTGTCCAGTCTCCTAATCTGTCTACATCCTTCTGTGTCCAGTCTCCCAATCTGTCTACGTCCTTCTGTTTCCAGACGCCCAATCTGTCTACATCCTTCTGTGTCCAATCTCCCAATCTGTCTACATCCTTCAGGGTCCAGTCTCCCAATCTGTCTACGTCCTTCTGTGTCCGGAATCCCAATCTGTCTACATCCTTCTGTGTCCAGTGTCCCAATCTGGCTACATCCTTCTGTGCCCGTTCTCCCAATCTGTCTACATCCTTCAGTGTTCAGTCTCCCAATCTGTCTACATCCTTCAGTGTCCAGTCTCCCAATCTGTCTACGTCCTTCAGTGTCCAGTCTCCCAATCTGTCTACATCCTTCTGTGTCCAGTCTCCCAATCTGTCTACATCCTCTGTGTCCAGTCATCCAATCTGTCTATGTCCTTCTGTGTCCAGTCTCCCAATCTGTCTACATCCTTCTGTGCCCGTTCTCACAATCTGTCTACATCCTCCTGTGCCCAGTCTCCCAATCTGTCTACGTCCTTCTGTGTCCAGTCTCCCAATCTGTCCATATCCTTCTGTGTCCAGTCTCCCAATTTCCCTACGTCCCTTCTTTGTCCAGTCTCCCAATCTGTCTACATCCTTCTGTGTCCAGTCTCCCAATCTGTCTACGTCCTTCTGTGTCTGTTCACCCAATCTGTCTACCTTCTCTGTGTCCGATCTCCCAATCTGTCTACATCCTTCTGTGTCCAGTCTCCCAATCTGTCTACATCCTTCTGTGCCCAGTCTCCCAATCTGTCTACGTCCTTCTGTGTCTGTTCTCGCAATCAGTCTACGTCCTTCTGTGTCCACTCTCCCAATCTGTCTACATCCTTCTGTGTGCAGTCTCCCAATCTGTCTATGTCCTTATGCGCCAGTCTCCCAATCTGTCTACGTCCTGCTCTGTCCCGTCTCCTAATCTGTCTACATCCTTCTGTGTCCAGTCTCCCAATCTGTCTACGTCCTTCTGTGTCCAGACTCCCAATCTGTCTACTTCCCTCTGTGTCCAGTCTCCCAATCTGTCTAAATCCTTCTGTGTCTAGTGTCCCAATCTGTCTACGTCCTTCTGTGTCCAGACTCCCAATCTGTCTACATCCTCTGTGTCCAGTCACCCAATCTGTCTACGTCCTTCTGTGTCCAGTGTCCCAATCTGTCTACATCCTTCTGTGCCCGTTCTCCCAATCTGTCTACATCCTTCTGTGTCCAGTCTCCCAATCTGTCTACGTCCTTCAGTGTCCAGTATCCCAATCAGTCTACACTCTTCTGTGTCCAGTCTCCCAGTCTGTCTACATCCTTCTGTGTCCAGTCTCCCAATCTGTCCACATCCTTCTGTGTCTAGTCTCCAAATCTGTCTACATCCTTCTGTTTCCAGTCTCCCAATCTGTCTACGTCCTTCTGTGTCCGCTCTCCCAATCTGTCTGCGTTCTTCTGTGTCCGATCTCCCAATCTGTCTACATCCTTCTGTTGCCGGTCTCCAAATCTGTCTACATTCTTCTGTGCCCAGTCTCCTAATCTATCTACGTCCTTCTGTGTCTGTTCTCCCAATCTGTCTACGTCCTTCTGTGTCCAGTCTCTCAATCTGTCTACGTCCTTCTGTGCCCATTCTCCCAATCTGTCTGCATCCTTCTGTGTCCAGTCTCCCAATCTGTCTACGTCCTTCTGCGTCCAGTCTCCCAATCTGTCTGCATCCTTCTGTGTCCAGTCTCCCAATCTCTCTACATTCTTCTGTGTCCAGTCTCCCAATCTGTGTACATCCTTCTGTGTCCAATCTCCCAATCTGTCTACATCCTTCAGGGTCCAGTCTCCCAATCTGTCTACTTCCTTCTGTGTCCAGAATCCCAATCTGTCTACATCCTCTGTGTCCGATCTCCCAATCTGTCTACATCCTTCTGTGCCCAGTCTCTCAATCTGTCTACGTCCCTTCTGTGTCTGTTCTCGCAATCTGTCTACGTCCTTCTGTGTTCAGTCTCCCAATCTGTCTACATCCTTCTGTGTCTAGTCTCCCAATCTGTCTATGTCCTTCTGCGTCCAGTCTCCCAATCTGTCTACGTCCTGCTGTGTCCAGTCTCCTAATCTGTCTACATCCTTCTGTGTCCAGTCTCCCAATCTGTCTACGTCCTTCTGTGTCCAGACGCCCAATCTGTCTACATCCTTCTGTGTCCAGTCTCCCAATCTGTCTACATCCTTCTGTGTCCAGTGTCCCAATCTGTTTACATCCTTCTGTGCCCAGACTCCCAATCTGTCTACGTCCTTCTATGTCCAGTCTCCCAATCTGTCTATATCCTCTGTGTCCTGTCACCCAATGTGTCTACATCCTTCTCTGTCCAGTGTCCCAATCTGGCTACATCCTTCTGTGCCCGTTCTCCCAATCTGTCTGCATCCTTCAGTGTTCAGTCTCCCAATCTGTCTACATCCTTCAGTGTCCAGTCTCCCAATCTGTCTACGTCCTTCAGTGTCTAGTCTCCCAATCTGTCTACATCCTTCTGTGTCCAGTCTCCCAATCTGTCTACATCCTCTGTGTCCACTCACCCAATCTGTCTACATCCTCCTGTGCCCAGTCT
>NW_027275531.1:0-56610 GCF_030028105.1 Mobula birostris | reverse complement strand
GAGAGTGCCAGGCCAGTGGGAATAGGTTGGGGACTGACTCAGGGCTGTCGGGAGAGAGTAGGACAGTGGGATTTTTTTTGGGGACTGACACAGGACTGTGGGAGAGAGTGGGACAGTGGGATTACTTTGGGGATTGACCCAGGGATGTGGGGAGAGAGTGGAGCAAGGATTAGTTTGGGGACTGACACAGGGCTGTGGGGAGAGAGTGGGGCAAGTAGGATTAGTTTGGGGACTGACCCAGGGCTCTGGGGAGAGAGCGGGACAGTGGGATTAGTTTGAGGACTGACACAGTGTAGTGCGGAGAGTGGGACAGTGGGATTAGTTTGGGAGCTGGACACAGGACTGTAGGGAGAGAGTGCGACAGTATGATTAGTTTGGGCACTGACACAGGGCTCAGGTGAGAGAGTGGGACAGTGGGATTATTTTGGGGACTGACAGGGCTGTGGGGAGAGAGTGGGGCAGCGGAATTAGTTTGGGGACTGACACAGGGCTGTGGGGCACTGGGATAAGTTTGGGGACTGACACTGGACTTTGGGGAGAGAGGGGGACAGTGGGATATTTTTGGGGACTGACAAAGGGCTGTGGGGAGAGAGTGGGACAGTGGGATTAGTTTGGGGACTGACTCAGGGCTGTTGGGAGAGAGTGGGGCAGTGGGATTAGTTTTGGGGACTGACCCAGGGCTGTGGGCAGAGAGCGGGATAGTGGGATTAGATTGAGGACTGACACAGGGCTGTGGGGAGAGAGTGGGGCAGTACGATTAGTTTGGGGACTGACCCAGGGCTGTGGGGAGAGAGCGGGACAGTGGGATTAGTTTGAGGACTGACACAGGGTAGTGCGGAGAGTGGGACAGTGGGATTAGTTTGGGAGCTTACACAGGACTGTAGGGAGAGAGTGCGACATTATGATTAGTTTGGGCACTGACACAGGGCTCAGGTGAGAGAGTGGGACAGTGGGATTATTTTGGGGACTGACAGGGATGTGGGGAGAGAGTGGGGCACTGGGATAAGTTTGGGGAATGACACGGGACTTTGTGGAGAGAGTGGGACATTGGGATTTTTTTGGTGACGGACAAAGGACTGTGGGGAGAATGTGGGGCAGTGGGATTAGTTTGGGGACTGACACAGGGCTGTGGGGAGAGAGTGGGGCAGTGGGATTTGTTTGAGGACTGACACAGAGCTCTGGAAAAAGAGTGGGGCAGTGGGATTAGTTTGGGGACCGACACAGGGCTGTGGGGAGAGAGTGGGACAGTGGGATTTGTTTGGGGACTGACACAGGACTGTGGGGTGAGAGTGGGACAGTGGGATATGTTTGGGGACTGACCCAGGACTGTGGGAGAGAGTGGGACTGTGGGACTAGTTTGGAGACTGACACAGGGTTGGGAGAGAGTGGAGCAGTGGGATTAGTTTGGGGACTGACTCACAGCTGTGGCGAGGGAGTGGGGCAGTGGGATTAGGTTGGGAACTGACACAGGGCTGTGGGGAGAGAGTGGGACAGTGGAATGAGTTTAGGGATTGACACAGGGCTCTGGGGAGAGAGTGGGACAGTGGGATTAGTTTGGGGACTGACTCAGGGCTGTGGGGAGAGTGTGGGGCAGTGGGATTAGTTTGCGGACTGACACAGGACTGTGGGAGAGAGTGGGACAGTGGGATTAGTTTGGGGACTGACTCAGGGCTGTGGGGAGAGAGTGGGGCAGTGGGAATAGGTTGGTGACTGACAGGGCTGTGGGGAGAGAGTGGAGCCGTGGGATTAGTTTGGGGACTGACACACTGCTGTGGGGAGAGAATGGGACAGTGGGATTTGTTTGGGGACTGACAGAGGAGTGTGGGAGAGAGTAGGACTGTGGGATTAGTTTGGGGACTGACAGGGCTGTGGGGAGAGAGTGAGACAGTGGGATTTCTTTGGGGACTGACACAGGACCGCGGAAGAGAGTGGGGCAGCGGGATTCGGTTGGAGACTGACACAGGGCTGTGGGGAGAGAGTGGGACAGTGGAATGAGTTTAGGGATTGACTCAGGGCTCTGGGGAGAGAGTGGAAAAGTGGGATTAGTTTGGGGATTGACACAGGACTGTGGGAGAGAGTGGGACAGTAGGATTAGTTTGGGGACTGACTCAGGGCTGTGGGGAGAGAGTGGGGCAGTGGGAATAGGTTGGGGACTGACAGGGCTGTGGGGAGAGAGTGGAGCCGTGGGATTAGTTTGGGGACTGACACAGTGCTGTGGGGAGAGAGTGGGACAGTGGGATTTGTTTGGGGACTGACTCAGGGCTGTGGGAAGAGAGTGGGACAGTGGGATTTCTTTGGGGACTGACACAGGACCGCGGGAGAGAGTGGGACTGTGGGATTAGTTTCAGGACTGACACAGCTTTGTGGGGATAGAGCAGGACAGTGGGATTAGTTTTGGGACTGACTCAAGGCTGCGGGGAGAGAGCAGGACAGTTTCGTTAGTTTGAGGACTGACACGGCTGTGGGGAGAGAGTGGGACAGTGCGATTAGTTTGGTGACTGACAGTGCTGTGCGGAGAGAGTGGGACAGTGGGATTAGTTTGAGGACTGACACAGGGTAGTGCGGAGAGTGGGACATTGGGATTAGTTTGGAAGCTGACACAGGACTGTAGGGAGAGAGTGCGACAGTATGATTAGTTTCGGCACTGACACAGGGCTCAGGTGAGTGAGTGGGACAGTGGGATTATTTTGGGGACTGACAGGGATGTGGGGAGAGAGTGGGGCAGCGGAATTAGTTTGGGGACTGACACAGGTCTCTGGGGCACTGGGATAAGTTTGGGGAATGACACAGGACTTTGTGGAGAGAGTGGGACAGTGGGATTTTTTTGGGGACTGACAAAGGGCTGTGGGAAGAGTGTGGGGCAGTGGGATTAGTTTGGGGACTGACACAGGGCTGTGGGGAGAGAGTGGGGCCGTGGGATTTGTTTCAGGACTGACACAGGGCTCTGGGGAAAGAGTGGGGCAGTGGGATTATTTGGGGGACTGACACTGGACTGTGGGAGGGAATGGGACAGTGGGATTAGTTTGGGGACTGACTCACGGCTGTGGGGAGGGATTGGGGCAGTGGGATTAGGTTGGGGACTGACACAGGGTTGTGGGGAGAGAGTGGGACAGTGGAATGATTTTAGGGATTGACACAGGGCTCTGGGGAGAGAGTGGGACAGTGGGATTAGTTTGGGGACTGACTCAGGGCTGTGGGGAGAGTGTGGGGCAATGGGTTTAGTTTGGGGACTGACACAGGACTGTGGGAGAGAGTGGGACAGTGGGATTAGTTTGGGGACTGACTCATGGCTGTGGGGAGAGAGTGGGGCAGTGGGAATAGGTTGGGGACTCACAGGGCTGTGGGGAGAGAGTGGAGCCGTGGGATTAGTTTGGGGCCTGACACAGTGCTGTGGGGAGAAAGTGGGACAGTGGGATCTGTTTGGGGACTGACACATGACTGTGGGGAGAGAGTGAGACAGTGGGATTAGTTTGGGGACTGACTCAGGGCTGTTGGGAGAGAGTGGGGCAGTGGGATTAATTTGGGGACTGACAGGGCTGCGGGGAGAGAATGAGACAGTGGGATTTCTTTCGGGACTGACACAGGACCGTGGGAGAGAGTGGGGCAGAGGGATTAGTTTGGGGACTGACACAGGGCTGCGGGGAGAGAGGGGGACAGTGGGATTAGTTTGGGGACTGACACCGGGCTGTGGGGAGAGTGTGGGGCAGTGGGATTAGTTTGGGGACTGACTCAGGGCTGTGGGGAGAGAGTGGGACAGTGGGATTTGTTTGGGGACTGACAGAAGACTGTGGGAGAGAGTGGGACAGTGGGATTAGTTTGGGGACTGACACAGGTCTGTGGGGAGAGAGTGGGACAGTGGGATTAGTTGGAGGACTGACACAGGACTGTGGGAGTGAGTGGGACAGTGGAATGAGTTTAGGGATTGACACAGGACTGTGGGAGAGAGTGGGACAGTGGGATTAGTTTGGGGACTGACTCAGGGCTGTGGGGAGAGAGTGGGGCAGTGGGAATAGGTTGGGGACTGACAGGGCTGTGGGGAGAGACTGGAGCCGTGGGATTTGTTTGGGGACTGACTCAGGGCTGTGGGGAGAGAGTGGGACAGTGGGATTTCTTTGGGGACTGACACAGGACCGCGGGAGAGAGTGGGACTGTGGGATTAGTTTCAGGACTGACACAGGTTTGTGGGGATAGAGCAGGACAGTGGGATTAGTTTTGGGACTGACTCAAGGCTGCGGGGAGAGAGCAGGACAGTTTCATTAGTTTGAGGACTGACACGGCTGTGGGGAGAGAGTGGGACAGTGCGATTAGTTTGGTGACTGACACAGGGCTGTGGGGAGAGAGTGGGACAGTGGGATTAGTTTGGGGACTGACACAGGGCTGTGCGGAGATGGTGGGACAGTGAGATTTGTTTGGGGACTGACACAGGACTGTGGGAGAGAATAGGACTGTGGGATTAGTTTGGAGACTGACTCAGGGCTGTGGGGAGAGAGTGGGGCAGTGGGATTTGTTTGGGGACTAACTGTGCTGTGGGGAGAGAGTGGGGCAGTAGGATTAGTTTGGGGACTGACCCAGGCCTGTGGTGAGAGAGCGGGTCAGTGGGATTAGTTTGAGGACTGACACAGGGTAGTGCGGAGAGTGGGACAATGGGATTAGTTTGGAAGCTGACACTGGACTGTAGGGAGAGAGTGCGACAGTATGATTAGTTTGGGGACTGACCCAGGCCTGTGGTGAGAGAGCGGGTCAGTGGGATTAGTTTGAGGACTGACACAGGGTAGTGCGGAGAGTGGGACAATGGGATTAGTTTGGAAGCTGACACAGGACTGTAGGGAGAGAGTGCGACAGTATGATTAGTTTGGGCACTGGCACAGGGCTCAGGTGAGTGAGTGGGACAGTGGGATTATTTTGGGGACTGACAGAGATGTGGGGAGAGAGTGGGGCAGCAGAATTAGTTTGGGGACTGACACAGGTCTCTGGGGCACTGGGATAAATTTGGGGAATGACACAGGACTTTGGGGAGAGAGTGGGACAGTGGGATTTTTTTGGGGACTGACAAAGGGCTGTGGGGAGAGTGTGGGGCAGTGGGATTAGTTTGGGGACTGACACAGGACTGTGGGGAGAGAGTGGGACAGTGGGATCTGTTTGGGGACTGATCCAGGACTGTGGGAGAGAGTGGGACTGTGGGACTAGTTTGGAGACTGACACAGGGTTGGGAGAGAGTGGAGCAGTGGGATTAGTTTTTGGACTGACACAGGGCTGTGGGGAGTGAGTGGGACAGTGGGATTAGTTTGGGGACTGAGAAAGGGCTGTGGGGAGAGAGTGAGACAGTGGGATTATTTGGGGGACTGACACAGGACTGTGGGAGGGAGTGGGACAGTGGGATTAGTTTGGGGACTGACTCACGGCTGTGGGGAGGGATTGGGGCAGTGGGATTAGGTTGGGGACTGACACAGGGTTGTGGGGAGAGAGTGGGACAGTGGAATGATTTTAGGGATTGACACAGGGCTCTGGGGAGAGAGTGGGACAGTGGGATTAGTTTGGGGACTGACTCAGGGCTGTGGGGAGAGTGTGGGGCAGTGGGATTAGTTTGGGGACTGACCCAGGACTGTGGGAGAGAGTGGGACAGTGGGATTAGTTTGGGGACTGACTCATGGCTGTGGGGAGAGAGTGGGGCAGTGGGAATAGGTTGGGGACTCACAGGGCTGTGGGGAGAGAGTGGAGCCGTGGGATTAGTTTGGGGCCTGACACAGTGCTGTGGGGAGAAAGTGGGACAGTGGGATCTGTTTGGGGACTGACACAGGACTGTGGGGAGAGAGTGAGACAGTGGGATTAGTTTGGGGACTGACTCAGGGCTGTTGGGAGAGAGTGGGGCAGTGGGATTAATTTGGGGACTGACAGGGCTGCGGGGAGAGAATGAGACAGTGGGATTTCTTTCGGGACTGACACAGGACCGTGGGAGAGAGTGGGGCAGAGGGATTAGTTTGGGGACTGACACAGGGCTGTGGGGAGAGAGGGGGACAGTGGGATTAGTTTGGGGACTGACACCGGGCTGTGGGGAGAGTGTGGGGCAGTGGGATTAGTTTGGGGACTGACTCAGTGGCTGTGGGGAGAGAGTGGGACAATGGGATTTGTTTGGGGACTGACAGAAGACTGTGGGAGAGAGTGGGACAGTGGGATTAGTTTGGGGACTGACACAGGTCTGTGGGGAGAGAGTGGGACAGTGGGATTAGTTGGAGGACTGACACAGGACTGTGGGAGTGAGTGGGACAGTGGAATGAGTTTAGGGATTGACACAGGACTGTGGGAGAGAGTGGGACAGTGGGATTAGTTTGGGGACCGACACAGGGCTGTGGGGAGAGAGTGGGACAGTGGGATTTGTTTGGGGACTGACACAGGACTGTGGGGAGAGAGTGGGACAGTGGGATCTGTTTGGTGACTGATCCAGGACTGTGGGAGAGAGTGGGACTGTGGGACTAGTTTGGAGACTGACACAGGGTTGGGAGAGAGTGGAGCAGTGGGATTAGTTTTTGGACTGACACAGGGCTGTGGGGAGTGAGTGGGACAGTGGGATTATTTGGGGGACTGACACTGGACTGTGGGAGGGAGTGGGACAGTGGGATTAGTTTGGGGACTGACTCACAGCTGTGGGGAGGGATTGGGGCAGTGGGATTAGGTTGGGGACTGACACAGGGTTGTGGGGAGAGAGTGGGACAGTGGAATGAGTTTAGGGATTGACACAGGGCTCTGGGGAGAGAGTGGGACAGTGGGATTAGTTTGGGGACTGACTCAGGGCTGTTGGGAGAGAGTGGGGCAGTGGGATTAGTTTGGGGACTGACAGGGCTGTGGGGAGAGAATGAGACAGTGGGATTTCTTTCAGGACTGACACAGGACCGTGGGAGAGAGTGGGGCAGAGGGATTAGTTTGGGGACTGACACAGGGCTGTGGGGAGAGAGGGGGACAGTGGGATTAGTTTGGGGACTGACTCCGGGCTGTGGGGAGAGTGTGGGGCAGTGGAATTTGTTTGGGGATTGACAGAAGACTGTGGGAGAGAGTGGGACAGTGGGATTAGTTTGGAGACTGACACAGGTCTGTGGGGAGAGAGTGGGACAGTGGGATTTGTTTGGGGACTGACAGAAGACTGTGGGAGAGAGTGGGACAGTGGGATTTCTTTGGGGACTGACACAGGACCGTGGGAGAGAGTGGTACTGTAGGATTAGTTTCAGGACTGACACAGGTTTGTGGGGATAGAGCAGGACAGTGGGATTAGTTTTGGGACTGACTCAAGGCTGCCGGGAGAGAGCAGGACAGTGCGATTAGTTTGGTGACTGACAGTGCTGTGGGGAGAGAGTGGGGCAGTAGGATTAGTTTGGGGACTGACCCAGGGCTGTGGGGAGAGAGCGGGACAGTGGGATTAGTTTGAGGACTGACTCAGGGTAGTGCGGAGAGTGGGACAGTGGGATTAGTTTGGGAGCTGACACAGGACTGTAGGGAGAGAGTGCGACAGTATGATTAGTTTGGGCACTGGCACAGGGCTCAGGTGAGTGAGTGGGACAGTGGGATTATTTTGGGGACTGACAGAGATGTGGGGAGAGAGTGGGGCAGCAGAATTAGTTTGGGGACTGACACAGGTCTCTGGGGCACTGGGATAAGTTTGGGGAATGACACAGGACTTTGGGGAGAGAGTGGGACAGTGGGATTTTTTTGGGGACTGACAAAGGGCTGTGGGGAGAGTGTGGGGCAGTGGGATTAGTTTGGGGACTGACACAGGACTGTGGGGAGAGAGTGGGACAGTGGGATCTGTTTGGGGACTGATCCAGGACTGTGGGAGAGAGTGGGACTGTGGGACTAGTTTGGAGACTGACACAGGGTTGGGAGAGAGTGGAGCAGTGGGATTAGTTTTTGGACTGACACAGGGCTGTGGGGAGTGAGTGGGACAGTGGGATTAGTTTGGGGACTGACTCACGGCTGTGGGGAGGGATTGGGGCAGTGGGATTAGGTTGGGGACTGACACAGGGTTGTGGGGAGAGAGTGGGACAGTGGAATGATTTTAGGGATTGACACAGGGCTCTGGGGAGAGAGTGGGACAGTGGGATTAGTTTGGGGACTGACTCAGGGCTGTGGGGAGAGTGTGGGGCAGTGGGATTTGTTTGAGGACTGACACAGGGCTCTGGGGAAAGAGTGGGGCAGTGGGATTAGTTTGGGGACCGACACAGGGCTGTGGGTAGAGAGTGGGACAGTGGGATTTGTTTGGGGACTGACACAGGACTGTGGGGAGAGAGTGGGACAGTGGGATTAGTTTGGGGACTGACACAGGTCTGTGGGGCACTGGGATAAGTTTGGGGAATGACACAGGACTTGGTGGAGAGAGTGGGACAGTGGGATTTTTTTGGGGACTGACAAAGGACTGTGGGGAGAATGTGGGGCAGTGGGATTAGTTTGGGGACTGACACTGGGCTGTGGGGAGAGAGTGGGGCAGTGGGATTTGTTTGAGGACTGACACAGAGCTCTGGGAAAAGAGTGGGGCAGTGGGATTAGTTTGGGAACCGACACAGGGCTGTGGGGAGAGAGTGGGACTGTGGGACCAGTTTGGAGACTGACACAGGGTTGGGAGAGAGTGGAGCAGTGGGATTAGTTTGGGGACTGACACAGGGCTGTGGGGAGTGAGTGGGACAGTGGGATTAGTTTGGGAACTGACAAAGGGCTGTGGGGAGAGAGTGGGACAGTGGGATTATTTGGTACACTGACACAGGACTGTGGGAGGGAGTGGGACAGTGGGATTAGTTTGGGGACTGACTCACAGCTGTGGGGAGGGAGTGGGGCAGTGGGATTAGGTTGGGGACTGACACAGGGCTGTGGGTAGAGAGTGGGACAGTGGAATGAGTTTAGGGATTGACACAGGGCTCTGGGGAGAGAGTGGGACAGTGGGATTAGTTTGGGGACTGACTCAGGGCTGTGGGGAGAGTGTGGGGCAGTGGGATTAGTTTGGGGACTGACACAGGACTGTGGGAGAGAGTGGGACAGTGGGATTAGTTTGGGGACTGACTCACAGCTGTGGGGAGAGAGTGGGGCAGTGGGAATAGGTTGGGGACTGACAGGGCTGTGGGGAGAGAGTGGAGCCGTGGGATTAGTTTGGGGACTGATACAGTGCTGTGGGGAGAGAGTGGGACAGTGGGATTTGTTTGGAGACTGACTCAGGGCTGTGGGGAGAGAGTGGGGCAGGGGGATTAGTTTGGGGACTGACAGGGCTGTGGGGAGAGAGTGGGGCAGTGGGAATAGGTTGGGGACTGACAGGGCTGTGGGGAGAGAGTGGAGCCGTGGGATTAGATTGGGGACTGACACAGGACTGTGGGAGAGAGTGGGACTGTGGGACCAGTTTGGAGACTGACACAGGGTTGTGAGAGAGTGGAGCAGTGGGATTAGTTTGGGGACTGACACAGGGCTGTGGGGAGTCAGTGGGACAGTGGGATTAGTTTGGGGACTGACAAAGGGCTGTGGGGAGAGAGTGGGACAGTGGGATTATTTGGGGGACTGACACAGGGTGTGGGAGGGAGTGGGACAGTGGGATTAGTGTGGGGACTGACTCACGGCTGTGGGGAGGGAGTGGGGCAGTGGGATTAGTTTGGGGTCTGACACAGGGCTGTGGGGAGAGAGTGGGGCAGTGGGATTAGTTTGGGGTCTGACACAGGGCTGTGGGGAGAGAGTGGAGCTGTGGGATTTGTTTGGGGACTGACTGTGCTGTGGGGAGAGAGTGGGGCAGTAGGATTAGTTTGGGGACTGACACAAGGCTGTGGGGAGAGAGTGGGACAGTGTGATTAGTTTGGGGACTGACCCAGGGCTGTGGGGAGAGAGCGGGACAGTGGGATTAGTTTGAGGACTGACACAGGGCTGTGGGGAGAGAGTGGGGCAGTACAATTAGTTTGGGGACTGACCCAGGGCTGTGGGGAGAGAGCGGGACAGTGGGATTAGTTTGAGGACTGACACAGGGTAGTGCGGAGAGTGGGACATTGGGATTAGTTTGGAAGCTGACACAGGACTGTAGGGAGAGAGTGCGACAGTATGATTAGTTTGGGCACTGACACAGGGCTCAGGTGAGTGTGTGGGACAGTGGGATTATTTTGGGGACTTACAGGGATGTGGGGAGAGAGTGGGGCAGCGGAATTAGTTTGGGGACTGACACAGGTCTGTGGGGCACTTGGATAAGTTTGGGGAATGACACAGGACTTTGTGGAGAGAGTGGGGCAGTGGGATTTTTTTGGGGACTGACAAAGGACTGTGGGGAGAATGTGGGGCAGTGGGATTAGTTTGGGGACTGACACTGGGCTCTGGGGAGAGAGTGGGGCAGTGGGATTTGTTTGAGGACTGACACAGAGCTCTGGGAAAAGAGTGGGGCAGTGGGATTAGTTTGGGGACCGACACAGGGCTGTGGGGAGAGAGTGGGACAGTGGGATTTGTTTGGGGACTGACACAGGACTGTGGGGTGAGAGTGGGACAGTGGGATATGTTTGGGGACTGACCCAAGACTGTGGGAGAGAGTGGGACTGTGGGACTAGTTTGGAGACTGACACAGGGTTGGGAGAGAGTGGAGCAGTGGGATTAGTTTGGGGACTGACACAGGGCTGTGGGGAGTGAGTGGGACAGTGGGATTTGTTTGGGGACTGACACAGGACTGTGGGAGAGAGTGGGACAGTGGGATTAGTTTGGTGATTGATTCAGGGCTGTGGGGAGAGAGTGGGGCAGTGGGATTTGTTTGGGGACTGACACAGGGCTGTGGGGAGCGAGTAGGGTAGTGGGATTAGTTTGGGGACAGACACAGGGTTGTGGGGAGAGAGTGGGAAATGGGATTAGTTTGGGGAATGTCACAGGGCTGTGGGGAGAGAGTGGGTCAGTGGGATTAGGTTGGGGATTGACAGAGGTCTGTGGGGAGAGAGTGGGACAGTGGGATTAGTTTGGGGACTGACAGGGCTGTGGGGAGAGTTTGGGGTAGTGAGATTAGTTTGGGGACTGACACAGGGCTGTGGGGAGAGAGTGGGATAGTGGGATTAGTTTGGGGACTGTCACAGGGCTGTGGGGAGAGAGCAGGACAGTGGGATTAGTTTGAAGATTGACACAGGGCTGTGGGGAGAGAGTGGGACAGTGGGATTAGTTTGGGGACTGTCACAGGTCTGTGGAGAGAGAGTAGGACAGTGGGATTAGTTTGGGGACTGACAGGGCTGTGGGGAGAGAGTGGGGCTGTGGGATTAGTTTGGGGACTGACACAAGGCTATGGGGAGAGAGTGGGACATTGGGATTAGTTTGGGGACTGACACAGGGCTGTGGGGAGAGAGTGGGGCAGTGGGATTAGTTTAGGGACTGACACAGGGCTGTGGGGAGAGAATGGGACAGTGGGATCAGTTTGAGGACTGACGGCTTTGGGGAGAGAGTGGGGCAGTGGGATTAGTTTGGCGACTGACACAGGGCTGTGGGGAGACAGCAGGACAGTGGGATTAGTTTGAGGACTGACACAGGGCTGTGGGGAGAGAGTGGGACAGTGGGATTAGTTTAGGGACTGACACAAGGCTCTGGGGAGAGATTGGGACAGTGGGATTAGTTTGGGGACTGACACAGGACTGTGGGAGAAATTGGGACAGTGGGATTAGTTTGGGGACTGACTCAGGACTGTGGGCAGAGAGTGGGGCAGTGGGATTAGTTTGGGGACTGACAGGGCTGTGGGGAGAGAGTGGGGCTGTGGGATTAGTTTGGGGACTGACACAGGAATGTGGGAGAGAGTGGGACAGTGGGATTTGTTTGAGGATTGACTCAGGGCTGTGGGGAGTGAGTGGGGCTGTGGGATTAGCTTGGGGACTGACAAGGCTCTGGGGAGATAGTGGGACAGTGGGATTTGTTTGGGGACTGACACAGGACTGTGGGAGAGAGTAGGACAGTGGGATAAGTTTGGGGATTGACTCAGGGCTGTGGGGAGAGAGTGGGTCAGTGGGATTAGGTTGGGGATTCACACAAGTCTGTGGGGAGAGAGTGGGACAGTGGGATTAGTTTGGGGACTGACAGGGCTGTGGGGAGAGAGTGGGGTAGTGAGATTAGTTTGGGGACTGACACAGGGCTGTGGGGAGAGAGTGGGACAGTGGGATTAGGTTAGGGACTGACACAGGGCTCTGGGGACAGATTGGGACAGTGGGATTAGTTTGGGGACTGACACAGGACTGTGGGAGAAATTGGGACAGTGGGATTAGTTTGGGGACTGACTCAGGACTGTGGGCAGAGAGTGGGGCAGTGGGATTAGTTTGGGGACTGACAGGGCTGTGGGGAGAGAGTGGGGCTGTGGGATTAGTTTGGGGACTGACACAGGAATGTGGGAGAGAGTGGGACAGTGGGATTTGTTTGAGGATTGACTCAGGGCTGTGGGGAGTGAGTGGGGCTGTGGGATTAGTTTGGGGACTGACAAGGCTCTGGGGAGATAGTGGGACAGTGGGATTTGTTTGGGGACTGACACAGGACTGTGGGAGAGAGTAGGACAGTGGGATAAGTTTGGGGACTGACAGGGCTGTGGGGAGAGAGTGGGGTAGTGAGATTAGTTTGGGGACTGACACAGGGCTGTGGGGAGAGAGTGGGACAGTGGGATTAGGTTAGGGACTGACACAGGGCTCTGGGGAGAGATTGGGACAGTGGGATTAGTTTGGGGACTGACACAGGACTGTGGGAGAAATTGGGACAGTGGGATTAGTTTGGGGACTGACTCAGGACTGTGGGCAGAGAGTGGGGCAGTGGGATTAGTTTGGGGACTGACACAGGAATGTGGGAGAGAGTGGGATAGTGGGATTTGTTTGAGGATTGACTCAGGGCTGTGGGGAGTGAGTGGGGCTGTGGGATTAGTTTGGGGACTGACAAGGCTCTGGGGAAATAGTGGGACAGTGGGATTTGTTTGGGGACTGACACAGGACTGTGGGAGAGAGTAGGACAGTGGGATAAGTTTGGGGACTGACTCAGGGCTGTGGGGAGAGAGTGGGTCAGTGGGATTAGGTTGGGGATTGACAGAGGTCTGTGGGGAGAGAGTGGGACAGTGGGATTAGTTTGGGGACTGACAGGGCTGTGGGGAGAGAGTGGGGTAGTGAGATTAGTTTGGGGACTGACACAGGGCTGTGGGGAGAGAGTGGGATAGTGGGATTAGTTTGGGGACTGTCACAGGGCTGTGGGGAGAGAGCAGGACAGTGGGATTAGTTTGAAGATTGACACAGGGCTGTGGGGAGAGAGTGGGACAGTGGGATTAGTTTGGGGACTGTCACAGGTCTGTGGAGAGAGAGTAGGACAGTGGGATTAGTTTGAAGATTGACACAGGGCTGTGGGGAGAGAGTGGGACAGTGGGATTAGTTTGGGGACTGTCACAGGTCTGTGGAGAGAGAGTAGGACAGTGGGATAAGTTTGGGGACTGACTCAGGGCTGTGGGGAGAGAGTGGGTCAGTGGGATTAGGTTGGGGATTGACAGAGGTCTGTGGGGAGAGAGCGGGACTGTGGGATTAGTTTGAGGACTGACTCAGGGTAGTGCGGAGAGTGGGACAGTGGGATTAGTTTGGGAGCTGACACAGGACTGTAGGGAGAGAGTGCGACAGTATGATTAGTTTGGGCGCTGACACAGGGCTCAGGTGAGTGAGTGGGACAGTGGGATTATTTTGGGGACTGACAGGGATGTGGGGAGAGAGTGGGGCAGCGGAATTAGTTTGGGGACTGACACAGGTCTATGGGGCACTGGGATAAGTTTGCGGAATGACACAGGACTTTGGGGAGAGAGTGGGACAGTGGGATTTTTTTGGGGACTGACAAAGGGCTGTGGGGAGAGTGTGGGGCAGTCGGATTAGTTTGGGGACTGACACAGGGCTGTGGGGAGAGAGTGGGGCAGTGGGATTAGTTTGGGGACTGACACAGGGCTGTGGGGAGAGAGTGGGGCAGTGGGATTAGTTTGGGGACTGACACATGGCTGTGGGGAGATAGTCGGACAGTGAAATTAGTTTGGGGACTGACACGGCTCTGAGGAGAGAGTGGGACAGTGCGATTAGTTTGGGGACTGACACAGGATTGTGGGGATAGACTGGGACAGTGGGATTAGTTTGGGGACTGACACAGGGCTGTGGGGAGAGAGTGGGACAGTGGGATTAGTTTCGGGACTGACACAGGGCTGTGGGGAGAGAGTGGGGCAGTGGGATTTGTTTGGGGACTGACAGGACTGTGGGAGAGAGTGGGACAGTGGGATTAGCTTGGGGACTGACACAGGACTGTGGGGAAAGAGTGGAGCAGTGGGATTAGTTTGGGGACTGACACAAGGCTATGGGGAGAGAGTGGGACATTGGGATTAGTTTGGGGACTGACACAGGGCTGTGGGGAGAGAGTGGGGCAGTGGGATTAGTTTAGGGACTGACACAGGGCTGTGGGGAGAGAATGGGACAGTGGGATCAGTTTGAGGACTGACGGCTTTGGGGAGAGAGTGGGGCAGTGGGATTAGTTTGGCGACTGACACAGGGCTGTGGGGAGACAGCAGGACAGTGGGATTAGTTTGAGGACTGACACAGGGCTGTGGGGAGAGAGTGGGACAGTGGGATTAGTTTGGGGACTGACAGGGCTGTGGGGAGAGAGTGGGGTAGTGAGATTAGTTTGGGGACTGACACAGGGCTGTGGGGAGAGAGTGGGACAGTCGGATTAGGTTAGGGACTGACACAGGGCTCTGGGGAGAGATTGGGACAGTGGGATTAGTTTGGGGACTGACACAGGACTGTGGGAGAAATTGGGACAGTGGGATTAGTTTGGGGACTGACTCAGGACTGTGGGCAGAGAGTGGGGCAGTGGGATTAGTTTGGGGACTGACAGGGCTGTGGGGAGAGAGTGGGGCTGTGGGATTAGTTTGGGGACTGACACAGGAATGTGGGAGAGAGTGGGACAGTGGGATTTGTTTGAGGATTGACTCAGGGCTGTGGGGAGTGAGTGGGGCTGTGGGATTAGTTTGGGGACTGACAAGGCTCTGGGGAGATAGTGGGACAGTGGGATTTGTTTGGGGACTGACACAGGACTGTGGGAGAGAGTAGGACAGTGGGATAAGTTTGGGGACTGACTCAGGGCTGTGGGGAGAGAGTGGGTCAGTGGGATTAGGTTGGGGATTGACAGAGGTCTGTGGGGAGAGAGTGGGACAGTGGGATTAGTTTGGGGACTGACAGGGCTGTGGGGAGAGAGTGGGGTAGTGAGATTAGTTTGGGGACTGACACAGGGCTGTGGGGAGAGAGTGGGATAGTGGGATTAGTTTGGGGACTGTCACAGGGCTGTGGGGAGAGAGCAGGACAGTGGGATTAGTTTGAAGATTGACACAGGGCTGTGGGGAGAGAGTGGGACAGTGGGATTAGTTTGGGGACTGTCACAGGTCTGTGGAGAGAGAGTAGGACAGTGGGATTAGTTTGGGGACTGACAGGGCTGTGGGGAGAGAGTGGGGCTGTGGGATTAGTTTGGGGACTGACACAAGGCTATGGGGAGAGAGTGGGACATTGGGATTAGTTTGGGGACTGACACAGGGCTGTGGGGAGAGAGTGGGGCAGTGGGATTAGTTTAGGGACTGACACAGGGCTGTGGGGAGAGAATGGGACAGTGGGATCTGTTTGAGGACTGACGGCTTTGGGGAGAGAGTGGGGCAGTGGGATTAGTTTGGCGACTGACACAGGGCTGTGGGGAGACAGCAGGACAGTGGGATTAGTTTGAGGACTGACACAGGGCTGTGGGGAGAGAGTGGGACAGTGGGATTAGTTTAGGGACTGACACAAGGCTCTGGGGAGAGATTGGGACAGTGGGATTAGTTTGGGGACTGACACAGGACTGTGGGAGAAATTGGGACAGTGGGATTAGTTTGGGGACTGACTCAGGACTGTGGGCAGAGAGTGGGGCAGTGGGATTAGTTTGGGGACTGACAGGGCTGTGGGGAGAGAGTGGGGCTGTGGGATTAGTTTGGGGACTGACACAGGAATGTGGGAGAGAGTGGGACAGTGGGATTTGTTTGAGGATTGACTCAGGGCTGTGGGGAGTGAGTGGGGCTGTGGGATTAGCTTGGGGACTGACAAGGCTCTGGGGAGATAGTGGGACAGTGGGATTTGTTTGGGGACTGACACAGGACTGTGGGAGAGAGTAGGACAGTGGGATAAGTTTGGGGATTGACTCAGGGCTGTGGGGAGAGAGTGGGTCAGTGGGATTAGGTTGGGGATTGACACAAGTCTGTGGGGAGAGAGTGGGACAGTGGGATTAGTTTGGGGACTGACAGGGCTGTGGGGAGAGAGTGGGGTAGTGAGATTAGTTTGGGGACTGACACAGGGCTGTGGGGAGAGAGTGGGACAGTGGGATTAGGTTAGGGACTGACACAGGGCTCTGGGGAGAGATTGGGACAGTGGGATTAGTTTGGGGACTGACACAGGACTGTGGGAGAAATTGGGACAGTGGGATTAGTTTGGGGACTGACTCAGGACTGTGGGCAGAGAGTGGGGCAGTGGGATTAGTTTGGGGACTGACAGGGCTGTGGGGAGAGAGTGGGGCTGTGGGATTAGTTTGGGGACTGACACAGGAATGTGGGAGAGAGTGGGACAGTGGGATTTGTTTGAGGATTGACTCAGGGCTGTGGGGAGTGAGTGGGGCTGTGGGATTAGTTTGGGGACTGACAAGGCTCTGGGGAGATAGTGGGACAGTGGGATTTGTTTGGGGACTGACACAGGACTGTGGGAGAGAGTAGGACAGTGGGATAAGTTTGGGGACTGACAGGGCTGTGGGGAGAGAGTGGGGTAGTGAGATTAGTTTGGGGACTGACACAGGGCTGTGGGGAGAGAGTGGGACAGTGGGATTAGGTTAGGGACTGACACAGGGCTCTGGGGAGAGATTGGGACAGTGGGATTAGTTTGGGGACTGACACAGGACTGTGGGAGAAATTGGGACAGTGGGATTAGTTTGGGGACTGACTCAGGACTGTGGGCAGAGAGTGGGGCAGTGGGATTAGTTTGGGGACTGACACAGGAATGTGGGAGAGAGTGGGATAGTGGGATTTGTTTGAGGATTGACTCAGGGCTGTGGGGAGTGAGTGGGGCTGTGGGATTAGTTTGGGGACTGACAAGGCTCTGGGGAGATAGTGGGACAGTGGGATTTGTTTGGGGACTGACACAGGACTGTGGGAGAGAGTAGGACAGTGGGATAAGTTTGGGGACTGACTCAGGGCTGTGGGGAGAGAGTGGGTCAGTGGGATTAGGTTGGGGATTGACAGAGGTCTGTGGGGAGAGAGTGGGACAGTGGGATTAGTTTGGGGACTGACAGGGCTGTGGGGAGAGAGTGGGGTAGTGAGATTAGTTTGGGGACTGACACAGGGCTGTGTGGAGAGAGTGGGATAGTGGGATTAGTTTGGGGACTGTCACAGGGCTGTGGGGAGAGAGCAGGACAGTGGGATTAGTTTGAAGATTGACACAGGGCTGTGGGGAGAGAGTGGGACAGTGGGATTAGTTTGGGGACTGTCACAGGTCTGTGGAGAGAGAGTAGGACAGTGGGATTAGTTTGAAGATTGACACAGGGCTGTGGGGAGAGAGTGGGACAGTGGGATTAGTTTGGGGACTGTCACAGGTCTGTGGAGAGAGAGTAGGACAGTGGGATTAGTTTGGGGACTGACAGGGCTGTGGGGAGAGAGTGGGGCTGTGGGATAAGTTTGGGGACTGACACAGGAATGTGGGAGACGGTGGGACAGTGGGGTTTGTTTGGGGATTGACTCAGGGCTGTGGGGAGTGAGTGGGGCAGTGGGATTAGTTTATTGACTGACAAGGCTGTGGGGAGATAGTGGGACAGTGGGATTTGTTTGGGTACTGACACAGGACCGTGGGAGTGAGTAGGACAGTGGGATAAATTTGGGGACTGACTCAGGGCTGTGGGGAGAGAGTGGGTCAGTGGGATTAGGTTGGGGATTGACACAGGTCTGTGGGGAGAGAGTGGGGCAGTTGCATTAGTTTGGGGTCTGACACAGGACTGTGGGGAGGCAGTCGGACAGTGGGATTAGTTTGGGGACTGACACAGGACTGTGGGAGAGAGTGGGACTTGGGATTAGTTTGGTGACTGGCACAGGGCTGTGGGGGGAGAGTGGAGCAGTAGGATTAGTTTGGAGACTGACCCAGGGCTATAGGGAGAGACTGGAGCAGTGGGATTAGTTTGGGGACTGAATCCGCTGTGGGGAGAGATTGGGGCAGTGGGATTAGTTTGGGGACTGATAGGGAGCTGTGGGGAGAGAGTGGGGCAGTGGGATTAGTTTGGGGACTGACACAGGGCTGTGGAGAGAGAGGGGAACAGTGGGATTTGTTTGCGGACTCACTCAGGGCTGTGGGGAGAGAGAGGGGCAGTGGGATTAGGTTGGGGATTGACGGCTGTGGGGAGAGAGTGGGGCAGTGGGATTAGTTTTCAGGACTGACAGGGCTGTGGGGGGAGAGTGGGACAGTGGGATTTCTTTGGGGACTGACACAGGTCTGCGGGATAGAGTGGGACAGCGGGATTAGTTTGGGGACTGACAGCGCTGTGAAGAGAGAGCGGGGCAGTGTGATTAGCTTGGGGACTGACACAGGGCTGTGGGGAGAGAGTGGGGCAGTGGGATTAGTTTGGGGACTGACACAGAGCTGTGGGGAGAGAGTGGGGCAGTGGGATTAGTTTGGGGTCTGACACAGGGCTGTTGGGAGAGAGTGGAGCGGTGTGATTAGTTTCGGGACTGAAAGCGCTGAGGGGAGAGTGTGCGACAGTGGGATTAGTTTGGGGACTGACTCAGGGCTGTGGGGAGAGAGTGGGGCAGTGGGATTAGTTTGGGGACTGACACAGGGCTGTTTGGAGAGAGTGGGGCAGTGGGATTAGTTTAGGGACTGATACAGGGCTGTGGGGGGAGAGTGGGGCAGTGGGATTAGTTTGGGGACTAACACAGGGCTCTGGGGAGAAAGCGGGACGGTGGGATTAGTTTCAGGACTGACACTGGTCTGTGGGGATAGAGCAGGACAGTGGGATTAGTTTGAGGAATGACAGGGCTGTGGGGAGAGAATGGGGCAGTGGGATTAGTTTGGGGACTGACACAGTGCTGTGGGGAGATAGTGGGGCAGTGGGATTTGTTTGCCGGCTCACTCAGGGCTGTGGGGAGTGAGAGGGGCAGTGGGATTAGGTTGGGGACTGACAGAACTGTGGGGAGAGACTGGGGCAGTGGGATTAGTTAGGGGACTGACACACTGCTGTGGGGAGAGAGTGGGACAGTAGAATTAGTTTGGGAACTGACACAGGGCTGTGGGGAGAGAATGGGACAGTGGGATTAGTTTGGGGACTGACACAGGGCTGTGGGGAGCGAGTGGGACAGTAGGATTAGTCTGGGGATTTTCGGCTGTGGGGAGAGAGTGGGGCAGTGGGATTAGTTTAGGGACTGATACAGGGCTGGGGGAGAGAGTGGGGCAGTGGGATTTGTTTGGGGACTGACAGGACTGTGGGAGAGAGTGGGACAATGGGATTAGTTTGGGGACTGACACAGGGCTGTGGGGAGAGAGTGGGGCAGTGGGATTAGTTTGGGGACTGACACAGGGCTATGGGGAGAGAGTGGGAAATTGGGATTAGTTTGGGGACTGACACAGGGCTGTGGGGAGAGAGTGGGGCAGTGGGATTAGTTTAGGGACTGACACAGGGCTGTGGGCGGAGAATGCGACAGTGGGATCAGTTTGAGGACTGACGGCTTTGGGGAGAGAGTGGGGCAGTGGGATTAGTTTGGCGACTGACACAGGGCTGTGGGGAGACAGCAGGACAGTGGGATTAGTTTGAGGACTGACACAGGGCTGTGGGGAGAGAGTGGGACAGTGGGATTAGTTTAGGGACTGACACAAGGCTCTGGGGAGAGATTGGGACAGTGGGATTAGTTTGGGGACTCACTCGGCTATGGGGAGTGAGAGGGGCAGTGGGATTAGGTTGGGGACTGACAGAACTGTGGGGAGAGACTGGGGCAGTGGGATTAGTTTATGGCCTGACACGGGGCTGTGGGGAACGAGTGGGACAGTAGGATTAGTTTGGGGATTTTCGGCTGTTGGGACAGAGTGGGGCAGTGGGATTAGTTTGGGGACTGACACAGGGCTGTGGGGAGAGAGTGGGGCAGTGGGATTAGTTTGGGGACGGATACAGGGCTGTGGGGAGAGAGTGGGACAGTGGGATTAGTTTGGGGACTGACGACTGTGGGGAGAGAGTAGGGCAGTGGGATTGGTTTGGGGACTGACACAGGGCTGTGAGGAGAGAGTGGGACAGTGGAATTAGTTTGGGGACTGACACAGGGCTGTGGGGAGAGAATGGGACAGTGGGATCAGTTTGAGGACTGACAAGGCTTTGGGGAGAGAGTGGGGTAGTGGGATTAGTTTGGGGACTGACACAGAGCTGTGGGGAGAGAGTGGGGCAGTGTGATTAGTTTCGGGACTGAAAGCGCTGTGGGGAGAGTGTGCGACAGTGGGATTAGTTTGGGGACTGACTCAGGGCTGTGGGGAGAGAGTGGGGCAGTGGGATTAGTTTAGGGACTGATACAGGGCTGGGGGGGAGAGTGGGGCAGTGGGATTGGTTTGGGGACTGACACAGGGCTCTGGGGAGAGAGTGGGGCAATGGGATTAGTTTGGGGACTGACACAGGTCTATGGGGAGAAAGCAGGACAGTGGGATTAGTTTGAGGAATGACACAGGGCTGTGGGGAGAGACTGGGGCAGTGGGATTAGTTTGGGGACTGACACAGGGCTGTGGGGAGATAGTGGGGCAGTGGGATTTGTTTGCGGACTTCCTCAGGGCAGTAGGGAGCGAGAGGGGCAGTGGGATTAGGTTGGGGACTGACGGCTGTGGGGAGAGAGTGGGGCAGTGAGATTAGTTTAGGGACTGACTCAGGGCTGTTGGGAGAGAGTGGGGTAGTGGGATTAGTTTGGGGACTGACAGGGCTGTGGGGGGAGAGTGGGACAGTGGGATTTCTTTGGGGACTGACACAGGTCTGCAGGAGAGAGTGGGACAGTGGGATTATTTTGGGACTGACACACGGCTGTGGGGAGAGAGTGGGACAGTGGGATTAGTTTGAGGACTGACACAAGGCTGTGGGGAGAGAGTGGGGCTGTCGGATTAGGTTGGGTACTGACAGAGCTGTGGAGAGAGAGTGCGTGGCAGTGGGATTAGTTTCGGGACTGAGGACTGTGGGGAGAGGGTAGGGCAGTGGGATTGGTTTGGGCACTGACACATGGCTGTGGGGAGAGAATGGGACAGTGGGATTAGTTTATGGCCTGACACAGGGCTGTGGGGAGTGAGTGGGACCGTGGAATTAGTTTGGGGACTGACACAGGACTGTGGGGAGAGAGTGGGGCAGTGGGAATAGGTTGGGGACTGACTCAGGGCTGTCGGGAGAGAGTAGGACAGTGGGATTTTTTTTGGGGACTGACACAGAACTTTGGGAGAGAGTGGGACAGTGGGATTACTTTGGGGATTGACACAGGGATGTGGGGAGAGAGTGGGGCAAAGGGATTAGTTTGGGGACTGACACAGGGCTGTGGGGAGAGAGTGGGGCAGTAGGATTAGTTTGGGGACTGACCCAGGGCTGTGGGGAGAGAGCGGGACAGTGGGATTAGTTTGAGGACTGACACAGGGTAGTGCGGAGAGTGGGACAGTGGGATTAGTTTGGGAGCTGACACAGGACTGTAGGGAGAGAGTGCGACAGTATGATTAGTTTGGGCACTGACACAGGGCTCAGGTGAGAGAGTGGGACAGTGGGATTATTTTGGGGACTGACAGGGCCGTGGGGAGAGAGTGGGACAGTGCGATTAGTTTGGTGACTGATTCAGGGCTGTGGGGAGAGAGTGGGGTAGTGGAAATAGTTTGGAGAATGACACAGGTCTGTGGGGAGAGAGTGGGACAGTGGGATTAGTTGGGGGACTGACTGAGGGCTGTGGGGAGAGAGTGGGGCAGTGGGATTAGGTTGGAGACTGACACAGGGCTGTGGGGAGAGAGTGGGACAGTGGAATGAGTTTAGGGATTCACACAGGGCTCTGGGGAGAGAGTGGAACAGTGGGATTAGTTTGGGGACTGACTCAGGGCTGTAGGGAGAGAGTGGGGCAGTGGGAATAGGTTGGGGACTGACTCAGGGCTGTCGGGAGAGAGTAGGACAGTGGGATTTTTTTTGGGGACTGACACAGGACTGTGGGAGAGAGTGGGACAGTGGGATTACATTGGGGATTGACACAGGGATGTGGGGAGAGGGTGGGGCAAAGGGATTAGTTTGGGGACTGACACAGGGCTGTGGGGAGAGAGTGGGGCAGTAGGATTAGTTTGGGGACTGACCCAGGGCTCTGGGGAGAGAGCGGGACAGTGGGATTAGTTTGAGGACTGACACAGTGTAGTGCGGAGAGTGGGACAGTGGGATTAGTTTGGGAGCTGACACAGGACTGTAGGGAGAGAGTGCGACAGTATGATTAGTTTGGGCACTGACACAGGGCTCAGGTGAGAGAGTGGGACAGTGGGATTATTTTGGGGACTGACAGGGCTGTGGGGAGAGAGTGGGGCAGCGGAATTAGTTTGGGGACTGACACAGGGCTGTGGGGCACTGGGATAAGTTTGGGGACTGACACTGGACTTTGGGGAGAGAGGGGGACAGTGGGATTTTTTTGGGGACTGACAAAGGGCTGTGGGGAGAGAGTGGGACAGTGGGATTTGTTTGGGGACTGACACAGGACTGTGGGAGAGAGTAGGACTGTGGGATTAGTTTGGGGACTGACTCAGGGCTGTTGGGAGTGAGTGGGGCAGTGGGATTAGTTTGGGGGACTGACAGGGCTGTGGGGAGAGGGTGAGACAGTGGGATTTCTTTCGGGACTGACACAGGACCGCGGGAGAGAGTGGGACTGTGGGATTAGTTTCAGGACTGACACAGGTTTGTGGGGATAGAGCAGGACAGTGGGATTAGTTTTGGGACTGACACAAGGCTGCGGGGAGAGAGCAGGACAGTTTCATTAGTTTGAGGACTGACACAGTGCTGTGGGGAGAGAGTGGAGCTGTGGGATTTGTTTGGGGACTGACTGTGCTGTGGGGAGAGAGTGGGGCAGTAGGATTAGTTTGGGGACTGACACAAGGCTGTGGGGAGAGAGTGGGACAGTGTGATTAGTTTGGGGTCTGACCCAGGGCTGTGGGAGAGAGCGGGACAGTGGGATTAGTTTGAGGACTGACACAGGGCTGTGGGGAGAGAGCGGGACAGTGTGATTAGTTTGAGGACTGACACAGGGTAGTGCGGAGAGTGGGACAGTGGGATTAGTTTGGGAGCTGACACAGGACTGTAGGGAGAGAGTGCGACATTATGATTAGTTTGGGCACTGACACAGGGCTCAGGTGAGAGAGTGGGACAGTGGGATTATTTTGGGGACTGACAGGGATGTGGGGAAAGAGTGGGGCAGCGGAATTAGTTTGGGGACTGACACAGGTCTGTGGGGCACTGGGATAAGTTTGGGGAATGACACGGGACTTTGTGGAGAGAGTGGGACATTGGGATTTTTTTGGGGACTGACAAAGGACTGTGGGGAGAATGTGGGGCAGTGGGATTAGTTTGGGGACTGACACTGGGCTGTGGGGAGAGAGTGGGGCAGTGGGATTTGTTAGAGGACTGACACAGAGCTCTGGGAAAAGAGTGGGGCAGTGGGATTAGTTTGGGGACCGACACAGGGCTGTGGGGAGTGAGTGGGACAGTGGGATTATTTGGTGCACTGACACAGGACTGTGGGAGGGAGTGGGACAGTGGGATTAGTTTGGGGACTGACTCACAGCTGTGGGGAGGGAGTGGGGCAGTGGGATTAGGTTGGGGACTGACACAGGGCTGTGGGGAGAGAGTGGGACAGTGGAATGAGTTTAGAGATTGACACAGGGCTCTGGGGAGAGAGTGGGACAGAGGGATTAGTTTGGGGACTGACACAGGACTGTGGGAGAGAGTGGGACAGTGGGATTAGTTTGGGGACTGACAGGGCTGTGGGGAGAGAGTGGGGTAGTGAGATTAGTTTGGGGACTGACACAGGGCTGTGGGGAGAGAGTGGGACAGTCGGATTAGGTTAGGGACTGACACAGGGCTCTGGGGAGAGATTGGGACAGTGGGATTAGTTTGGGGACTGACACAGGACTGTGGGAGAAATTGGGACAGTGGGATTAGTTTGGGGACTGACTCAGGACTGTGGGCAGAGAGTGGGGCAGTGGGATTAGTTTGGGGACTGACAGGGCTGTGGGGAGAGAGTGGGGCTGTGGGATTAGTTTGGGGACTGACACAGGAATGTGGGAGAGAGTGGGACAGTGGGATTTGTTTGAGGATTGACTCAGGGCTGTGGGGAGTGAGTGGGGCTGTGGGATTAGTTTGGGGACTGACAAGGCTCTGGGGAGATAGTGGGACAGTGGGATTTGTTTGGGGACTGACACAGGACTGTGGGAGAGAGTAGGACAGTGGGATAAGTTTGGGGACTGACTCAGGGCTGTGGGGAGAGAGTGGGTCAGTGGGATTAGGTTGGGGATTGACAGAGGTCTGTGGGGAGAGAGTGGGACAGTGGGATTAGTTTGGGGACTGACAGGGCTGTGGGGAGAGAGTGGGGTAGTGAGATTAGTTTGGGGACTGACACAGGGCTGTGGGGAGAGAGTGGGATAGTGGGATTAGTTTGGGGACTGTCACAGGGCTGTGGGGAGAGAGCAGGACAGTGGGATTAGTTTGAAGATTGACACAGGGCTGTGGGGAGAGAGTGGGACAGTGGGATTAGTTTGGGGACTGTCACAGGTCTGTGGAGAGAGAGTAGGACAGTGGGATTAGTTTGGGGACTGACAGGGCTGTGGGGAGAGAGTGGGGCTGTGGGATTAGTTTGGGGACTGACACAAGGCTATGGGGAGAGAGTGGGACATTGGGATTAGTTTGGGGACTGACACAGGGCTGTGGGGAGAGAGTGGGGCAGTGGGATTAGTTTAGGGACTGACACAGGGCTGTGGGCAGAGAATGGGACAGTGGGATCAGTTTGAGGACTGACGGCTTTGGGGAGAGAGTGGGGCAGTGGGATTAGTTTGGCGACTGACACAGGGCTGTGGGGAGACAGCAGGACAGTGGGATTAGTTTGAGGACTGACACAGGGCTGTGGGGAGAGAGTGGGATAGTGGGATTAGTTTAGGGACTGACACAAGGCTCTGGGGAGAGATTGGGACAGTGGGATTAGTTTGGGGACTGACACAGGACTGTGGGAGAAATTGGGACAGTGGGATTAGTTTGGGGACTGACTCAGGACTGTGGGCAGAGAGTGGGGCAGTGGGATTAGTTTGGGGACTGACAGGGCTGTGGGGAGAGAGTGGGGCTGTGGGATTAGTTTGGGGACTGACACAGGAATGTGGGAGAGAGTGGGACAGTGGGATTTGTTTGAGGATTGACTCAGGGCTGTGGGGAGTGAGTGGGGCTGTGGGATTAGCTTGGGGACTGACAAGGCTCTGGGGAGATAGTGGGACAGTGGGATTTGTTTGGGGACTGACACAGGACTGTGGGAGAGAGTAGGACAGTGGGATAAGTTTGGGGATTGACTCATGGCTGTGGGGAGAGAGTGGGTCAGTGGGATTAGGTTGGGGATTGACACAAGTCTGTGGGGAGAGAGTGGGACAGTGGGATTAGTTTGGGGACTGACAGGGCTGTGGGGAGAGAGTGGGGTAGTGAGATTAGTTTGGGGACTGACACAGGGCTGTGGGGAGAGAGTGGGACAGTGGGATTAGGTTAGGGACTGACACAGGGCTCTGGGGAGAGATTGGGACAGTGGGATTAGTTTGGGGACTGACACAGGACTGTGGGAGAAATTGGGACAGTGGGATTAGTTTGGGGACTGACTCAGGACTGTGGGCAGAGAGTGGGGCAGTGGGATTAGTTTGGGGACTGACAGGGCTGTGGGGAGAGAGTGGGGCTGTGGGATTAGTTTGGGGACTGACACAGGAATGTGGGAGAGAGTGGGACAGTGGGATTTGTTTGAGGATTGACTCAGGGCTGTGGGGAGTGAGTGGGGCTGTGGGATTAGTTTGGGGACTGACAAGGCTCTGGGGAGATAGTGGGACAGTGGGATTTGTTTGGGGACTGACACAGGACTGTGGGAGAGAGTAGGACAGTGGGATAAGTTTGGGGACTGACAGGGCTGTGGGGAGAGAGTGGGGTAGTGAGATTAGTTTGGGGACTGACACAGGGCTGTGGGGAGAGAGTGGGACAGTGGGATTAGGTTAGGGACTGACACAGGGCTCTGGGGAGAGATTGGGACAGTGGGATTAGTTTGGGGACTGACACAGGACTGTGGGAGAAATTGGGACAGTGGGATTAGTTTGGGGACTGACTCAGGACTGTGGGCAGAGAGTGGGGCAGTGGGATTAGTTTGGGGACTGACACAGGAATGTGGGAGAGAGTGGGACAGTGGGATTTGTTTGAGGATTGACTCAGGGCTGTGGGGAGTGAGTGGGGCTGTGGGATTAGTTTGGGGACTGACAAGGCTCTGGGGAGATAGTGGGACAGTGGGATTAGTTTGGGGACTGACACAGGACTGTGGGAGAAATTGGGACAGTGGGATTAGTTTGGGGACTGACTCAGGACTGTGGGCAGAGAGTGGGGCAGTGGGATTAGTTTGGGGACTGACACAGGAATGTGGGAGAGAGTGGGACAGTGGGATTTGTTTGAGGATTGACTCAGGGCTGTGGGGAGAGAGTGGGTCAGTGGGATTAGGTTGGGGATTGACAGAGGTCTGTGGGGAGAGAGCGGGACTGTGGGATTAGTTTGAGGACTGACTCAGGGTAGTGCGGAGAGTGGGACAGTGGGATTAGTTTGGGAGCTGACACAGGACTGTAGGGAGAGAGTGCGACAGTATGATTAGTTTGGGCGCTGACACAGGGCTCAGGTGAGTGAGTGGGACAGTGGGATTATTTTGGGGACTGACAGGGATGTGGGGAGAGAGTAGGGCAGCGGAATTAGTTTGGGGACTGACACAGGTCTATGGGGCACTGGGATAAGTTTGCGGAATGACACAGGACTTTGGGGAGAGAGTGGGACAGTGGGATTTTTTTGGGGACTGACAAAGGGCTGTGGGGAGAGTGTGGGGCAGTGGGATTAGTTTGGGGACTGACACAGGGCTGTGGGGAGAGAGTGGGGCAGTGGGATTAGTTTGGGGACTGACACAGGGCTGTGGGGAGAGAGTGGGGCAGTGGGATTAGTTTGGGGACTGACACATGGCTGTGCGGAGATAGTCGGACAGTGAAATTAGTTTGGGGACTGACACGGCTCTGAGGAGAGAGTGGGACAGTGCGATTAGTTTGGGGACTGACACAGGATTGTGGGGATAGACTGGGACAGTGGGATTAGTTTGGGGACTGACACAGGGCTGTGGGGAGAGAGTGGGACAGTGGGATTAGTTTCGGGACTGACACAGGGCTGTGGGGAGAGAGTGGGGCAGTGGGATTTGTTTGGGGACTGACAGGACTGTGGGAGAGAGTGGGACAGTGGGATTAGCTTGGGGACTGACACAGGGCTGTGGGGAAAGAGTGGAGCAGTGGGATTAGTTTGGGGACTGACACAAGGCTATGGGGAGAGAGTGGGACATTGGGATAAGTTTGGGGACTGACAGGGCTGTGGGGAGAGAGTGGGGTAGTGAGATTAGTTTGGGGACTGACACAGGGCTGTGGGGAGAGAGTGGGACAGTCGGATTAGGTTAGGGACTGACAGAGGGCTCTGGGGAGAGATTGGGACAGTGGGATTAGTTTGGGGACTGACACAGGACTGTGGGAGAAATTGGGACAGTGGGATTAGTTTCGGGACTGACTCAGGACTGTGGGCAGAGAGTGGGGCAGTGGGATTAGTTTGGGGACTGACAGGGCTGTGGGGAGAGAGTGGGGCTGTGGGATTAGTTTGGGGACTGACACAGGAATGTGGGAGAGAGTGGGACAGTGGGATTTGTTTGAGGATTGACTCAGGGCTGTGGGGAGTGAGTGGGGCTGTGGGATTAGTTTGGGGACTGACAAGGCTCTGGGGAGATAGTGGGACAGTGGGATTTGTTTGGGGACTGACACAGGACTGTGGGAGAGAGTAGGACAGTGGGATAAGTTTGGGGACTGACTCAGGGCTGTGGGGAGAGAGTGGGTCAGTGGGATTAGGTTGGGGATTGACAGAGGTCTGTGGGGAGAGAGTGGGACAGTGGGATTAGTTTGGGGACTGACAGGGCTGTGGGGAGAGAGTGGGGTAGTGAGATTAGTTTGGGGACTGACACAGGGCTGTGGGGAGAGAGTGGGATAGTGGGATTAGTTTGGGGACTGTCACAGGGCTGTGGGGAGAGAGCAGGACAGTGGGATTAGTTTGAAGATTGACACAGGGCTGTGGGGAGAGAGTGGGACAGTGGGATTAGTTTGGGGACTGTCACAGGTCTGTGGAGAGAGAGTAGGACAGTGGGATTAGTTTGGGGACTGACAGGGCTGTGGGGAGAGAGTGGGGCTGTGGGATTAGTTTGGGGACTGACCCAGGGCTGTGGGGAGAGAGCGGGACAGTGGGATTAGTTTGAGGACTGACACAGGGTAGTGCGGAGAGTGGGACAGTGGGATTAGTTTGGGAGCTGACACAGGACTGTAGGGAGAGAGTGCGACAGTATGATTAGTTTGGGCACTGACACAGGGCTCAGGTGAGAGAGTGGGACAGTGGGATTATTTTGGGGACTGACAGGGCCGTGGGGAGAGAGTGGGACAGTGCGATTAGTTTGGTGACTGATTCAGGGCTGTGGGGAGAGAGTGGGGTAGTGGAAATAGTTTGGAGAATGACACAGGTCTGTGGGGAGAGAGTGGGACAGTGGGATTAGTTGGGGGACTGACTGAGGGCTGTGGGGAGAGAGTGGGGCAGTGGGATTAGGTTGGAGACTGACACAGGGCTGTGGGGAGAGAGTGGGACAGTGGAATGAGTTTAGGGATTCACACAGGGCTCTGGGGAGAGAGTGGAACAGTGGGATTAGTTTGGGGACTGACTCAGGGCTGTAGGGAGAGAGTGGGGCAGTGGGAATAGGTTGGGGACTGACTCAGGGCTGTCGGGAGAGAGTAGGACAGTGGGATTTTTTTTGGGGACTGACACAGGACTGTGGGAGAGAGTGGGACAGTGGGATTACATTGGGGATTGACACAGGGATGTGGGGAGAGGGTGGGGCAAAGGGATTAGTTTGGGGACTGACACAGGGCTGTGGGGAGAGAGTGGGGCAGTAGGATTAGTTTGGGGACTGACCCAGGGCTCTGGGGAGAGAGCGGGACAGTGGGATTAGTTTGAGGACTGACACAGTGTAGTGCGGAGAGTGGGACAGTGGGATTAGTTTGGGAGCTGACACAGGACTGTAGGGAGAGAGTGCGACAGTATGATTAGTTTGGGCACTGACACAGGGCTCAGGTGAGAGAGTGGGACAGTGGGATTATTTTGGGGACTGACAGGGCTGTGGGGAGAGAGTGGGGCAGCGGAATTAGTTTGGGGACTGACACAGGGCTGTGGGGCACTGGGATAAGTTTGGGGACTGACACTGGACTTTGGGGAGGGAGTGGGACAGTGGGATTAGTTTGGGGACTGACTCACAGCTGTGGGGAGGGAGTGGGGCAGTGGGATTAGGTTGGGGACTGACACAGGGCTGTGGGGAGAGAGTGGGACAGTGGAATGAGTTTAGAGATTGACACAGGGCTCTGGGGAGAGAGTGGGACAGAGGGATTAGTTTGGGGACTGACACAGGACTGTGGGAGAGAGTGGGACAGTGGGATTAGTTTGGGGACTGACAGGGCTGTGGGGAGAGAGTGGGGTAGTGAGATTAGTTTGGGGACTGACACAGGGCTGTGGGGAGAGAGTGGGACAGTCGGATTAGGTTAGGGACTGACACAGGGCTCTGGGGAGAGATTGGGACAGTGGGATTAGTTTGGGGACTGACACAGGACTGTGGGAGAAATTGGGACAGTGGGATTAGTTTGGGGACTGACTCAGGACTGTGGGCAGAGAGTGGGGCAGTGGGATTAGTTTGGGGACTGACAGGGCTGTGGGGAGAGAGTGGGGCTGTGGGATTAGTTTGGGGACTGACACAGGAATGTGGGAGAGAGTGGGACAGTGGGATTTGTTTGAGGATTGACTCAGGGCTGTGGGGAGTGAGTGGGGCTGTGGGATTAGTTTGGGGACTGACAAGGCTCTGGGGAGATAGTGGGACAGTGGGATTTGTTTGGGGACTGACACAGGACTGTGGGAGAGAGTAGGACAGTGGGATAAGTTTGGGGACTGACTCAGGGCTGTGGGGAGAGAGTGGGTCAGTGGGATTAGGTTGGGGATTGACAGAGGTCTGTGGGGAGAGAGTGGGACAGTGGGATTAGTTTGGGGACTGACAGGGCTGTGGGGAGAGAGTGGGGTAGTGAGATTAGTTTGGGGACTGACACAGGGCTGTGGGGAGAGAGTGGGATAGTGGGATTAGTTTGGGGACTGTCACAGGGCTGTGGGGAGAGAGCAGGACAGTGGGATTAGTTTGAAGATTGACACAGGGCTGTGGGGAGAGAGTGGGACAGTGGGATTAGTTTGGGGACTGTCACAGGTCTGTGGAGAGAGAGTAGGACAGTGGGATTAGTTTGGGGACTGACAGGGCTGTGGGGAGAGAGTGGGGCTGTGGGATTAGTTTGGGGACTGACACAAGGCTATGGGGAGAGAGTGGGACATTGGGATTAGTTTGGGGACTGACACAGGGCTGTGGGGAGAGAGTGGGGCAGTGGGATTAGTTTAGGGACTGACACAGGGCTGTGGGCAGAGAATGGGACAGTGGGATCAGTTTGAGGACTGACGGCTTTGGGGAGAGAGTGGGGCAGTGGGATTAGTTTGGCGACTGACACAGGGCTGTGGGGAGACAGCAGGACAGTGGGATTAGTTTGAGGACTGACACAGGGCTGTGGGGAGAGAGTGGGATAGTGGGATTAGTTTAGGGACTGACACAAGGCTCTGGGGAGAGATTGGGACAGTGGGATTAGTTTGGGGACTGACACAGGACTGTGGGAGAAATTGGGACAGTGGGATTAGTTTGGGGACTGACTCAGGACTGTGGGCAGAGAGTGGGGCAGTGGGATTAGTTTGGGGACTGACAGGGCTGTGGGGAGAGAGTGGGGCTGTGGGATTAGTTTGGGGACTGACACAGGAATGTGGGAGAGAGTGGGACAGTGGGATTTGTTTGAGGATTGACTCAGGGCTGTGGGGAGTGAGTGGGGCTGTGGGATTAGCTTGGGGACTGACAAGGCTCTGGGGAGATAGTGGGACAGTGGGATTTGTTTGGGGACTGACACAGGACTGTGGGAGAGAGTAGGACAGTGGGATAAGTTTGGGGATTGACTCATGGCTGTGGGGAGAGAGTGGGTCAGTGGGATTAGGTTGGGGATTGACACAAGTCTGTGGGGAGAGAGTGGGACAGTGGGATTAGTTTGGGGACTGACAGGGCTGTGGGGAGAGAGTGGGGTAGTGAGATTAGTTTGGGGACTGACACAGGGCTGTGGGGAGAGAGTGGGACAGTGGGATTAGGTTAGGGACTGACACAGGGCTCTGGGGAGAGATTGGGACAGTGGGATTAGTTTGGGGACTGACACAGGACTGTGGGAGAAATTGGGACAGTGGGATTAGTTTGGGGACTGACTCAGGACTGTGGGCAGAGAGTGGGGCAGTGGGATTAGTTTGGGGACTGACAGGGCTGTGGGGAGAGAGTGGGGCTGTGGGATTAGTTTGGGGACTGACACAGGAATGTGGGAGAGAGTGGGACAGTGGGATTTGTTTGAGGATTGACTCAGGGCTGTGGGGAGTGAGTGGGGCTGTGGGATTAGTTTGGGGACTGACAAGGCTCTGGGGAGATAGTGGGACAGTGGGATTTGTTTGGGGACTGACACAGGACTGTGGGAGAGAGTAGGACAGTGGGATAAGTTTGGGGACTGACAGGGCTGTGGGGAGAGAGTGGGGTAGTGAGATTAGTTTGGGGACTGACACAGGGCTGTGGGGAGAGAGTGGGACAGTGGGATTAGGTTAGGGACTGACACAGGGCTCTGGGGAGAGATTGGGACAGTGGGATTAGTTTGGGGACTGACACAGGACTGTGGGAGAAATTGGGACAGTGGGATTAGTTTGGGGACTGACTCAGGACTGTGGGCAGAGAGTGGGGCAGTGGGATTAGTTTGGGGACTGACACAGGAATGTGGGAGAGAGTGGGACAGTGGGATTTGTTTGAGGATTGACTCAGGGCTGTGGGGAGTGAGTGGGGCTGTGGGATTAGTTTGGGGACTGACAAGGCTCTGGGGAGATAGTGGGACAGTGGGATTAGTTTGGGGACTGACACAGGACTGTGGGAGAAATTGGGACAGTGGGATTAGTTTGGGGACTGACTCAGGACTGTGGGCAGAGAGTGGGGCAGTGGGATTAGTTTGGGGACTGACACAGGAATGTGGGAGAGAGTGGGACAGTGGGATTTGTTTGAGGATTGACTCAGGGCTGTGGGGAGTGAGTGGGGCTGTGGGATTAGTTTGGGGACTGACAAGGCTCTGGGGAGATAGTGGGACAGTGGGATTTGTTTGGGGACTGACACAGGACTGTGGGAGAGAGTAGGACAGTGGGATAAGTTTGGGGACTGACTCAGGGCTGTGGGGAGAGAGTGGGTCAGTGGGATTAGGTTGGGGATTGACAGAGGTCTGTGGGGAGAGAGCGGGACTGTGGGATTAGTTTGAGGACTGACTCAGGGTAGTGCGGAGAGTGGGACAGTGGGATTAGTTTGGGAGCTGACACAGGACTGTAGGGAGAGAGTGCGACAGTATGATTAGTTTGGGCGCTGACACAGGGCTCAGGTGAGTGAGTGGGACAGTGGGATTATTTTGGGGACTGACAGGGATGTGGGGAGAGAGTAGGGCAGCGGAATTAGTTTGGGGACTGACACAGGTCTATGGGGCACTGGGATAAGTTTGCGGAATGACACAGGACTTTGGGGAGAGAGTGGGACAGTGGGATTTTTTTGGGGACTGACAAAGGGCTGTGGGGAGAGTGTGGGGCAGTGGGATTAGTTTGGGGACTGACACAGGGCTGTGGGGAGAGAGTGGGGCAGTGGGATTAGTTTGGGGACTGACACAGGGCTGTGGGGAGAGAGTGGGGCAGTGGGATTAGTTTGGGGACTGACACATGGCTGTGCGGAGATAGTCGGACAGTGAAATTAGTTTGGGGACTGACACGGCTCTGAGGAGAGAGTGGGACAGTGCGATTAGTTTGGGGACTGACACAGGATTGTGGGGATAGACTGGGACAGTGGGATTAGTTTGGGGACTGACACAGGGCTGTGGGGAGAGAGTGGGACAGTGGGATTAGTTTCGGGACTGACACAGGGCTGTGGGGAGAGAGTGGGGCAGTGGGATTTGTTTGGGGACTGACAGGACTGTGGGAGAGAGTGGGACAGTGGGATTAGCTTGGGGACTGACACAGGGCTGTGGGGAAAGAGTGGAGCAGTGGGATTAGTTTGGGGACTGACACAAGGCTATGGGGAGAGAGTGGGACATTGGGATAAGTTTGGGGACTGACAGGGCTGTGGGGAGAGAGTGGGGTAGTGAGATTAGTTTGGGGACTGACACAGGGCTGTGGGGAGAGAGTGGGACAGTCGGATTAGGTTAGGGACTGACAGAGGGCTCTGGGGAGAGATTGGGACAGTGGGATTAGTTTGGGGACTGACACAGGACTGTGGGAGAAATTGGGACAGTGGGATTAGTTTCGGGACTGACTCAGGACTGTGGGCAGAGAGTGGGGCAGTGGGATTAGTTTGGGGACTGACAGGGCTGTGGGGAGAGAGTGGGGCTGTGGGATTAGTTTGGGGACTGACACAGGAATGTGGGAGAGAGTGGGACAGTGGGATTTGTTTGAGGATTGACTCAGGGCTGTGGGGAGTGAGTGGGGCTGTGGGATTAGTTTGGGGACTGACAAGGCTCTGGGGAGATAGTGGGACAGTGGGATTTGTTTGGGGACTGACACAGGACTGTGGGAGAGAGTAGGACAGTGGGATAAGTTTGGGGACTGACTCAGGGCTGTGGGGAGAGAGTGGGTCAGTGGGATTAGGTTGGGGATTGACAGAGGTCTGTGGGGAGAGAGTGGGACAGTGGGATTAGTTTGGGGACTGACAGGGCTGTGGGGAGAGAGTGGGGTAGTGAGATTAGTTTGGGGACTGACACAGGGCTGTGGGGAGAGAGTGGGATAGTGGGATTAGTTTGGGGACTGTCACAGGGCTGTGGGGAGAGAGCAGGACAGTGGGATTAGTTTGAAGATTGACACAGGGCTGTGGGGAGAGAGTGGGACAGTGGGATTAGTTTGGGGACTGTCACAGGTCTGTGGAGAGAGAGTAGGACAGTGGGATTAGTTTGGGGACTGACAGGGCTGTGGGGAGAGAGTGGGGCTGTGGGATTAGTTTGGGGACTGACCCAGGGCTGTGGGGAGAGAGCGGGACAGTGGGATTAGTTTGAGGACTGACACAGGGTAGTGCGGAGAGTGGGACAGTGGGATTAGTTTGGGAGCTGACACAGGACTGTAGGGAGAGAGTGCGACAGTATGATTAGTTTGGGCACTGACACAGGGCTCAGGTGAGAGAGTGGGACAGTGGGATTATTTTGGGGACTGACAGGGCCGTGGGGAGAGAGTGGGACAGTGCGATTAGTTTGGTGACTGATTCAGGGCTGTGGGGAGAGAGTGGGGTAGTGGAAATAGTTTGGAGAATGACACAGGTCTGTGGGGAGAGAGTGGGACAGTGGGATTAGTTGGGGGACTGACTGAGGGCTGTGGGGAGAGAGTGGGGCAGTGGGATTAGGTTGGAGACTGACACAGGGCTGTGGGGAGAGAGTGGGACAGTGGAATGAGTTTAGGGATTCACACAGGGCTCTGGGGAGAGAGTGGAACAGTGGGATTAGTTTGGGGACTGACTCAGGGCTGTAGGGAGAGAGTGGGGCAGTGGGAATAGGTTGGGGACTGACTCAGGGCTGTCGGGAGAGAGTAGGACAGTGGGATTTTTTTTGGGGACTGACACAGGACTGTGGGAGAGAGTGGGACAGTGGGATTACATTGGGGATTGACACAGGGATGTGGGGAGAGGGTGGGGCAAAGGGATTAGTTTGGGGACTGACACAGGGCTGTGGGGAGAGAGTGGGGCAGTAGGATTAGTTTGGGGACTGACCCAGGGCTCTGGGGAGAGAGCGGGACAGTGGGATTAGTTTGAGGACTGACACAGTGTAGTGCGGAGAGTGGGACAGTGGGATTAGTTTGGGAGCTGACACAGGACTGTAGGGAGAGAGTGCGACAGTATGATTAGTTTGGGCACTGACACAGGGCTCAGGTGAGAGAGTGGGACAGTGGGATTATTTTGGGGACTGACAGGGCTGTGGGGAGAGAGTGGGGCAGCGGAATTAGTTTGGGGACTGACACAGGGCTGTGGGGCACTGGGATAAGTTTGGGGACTGACACTGGACTTTGGGGAGAGAGGGGGACAGTGGGATTTTTTTGGGGACTGACAAAGGGCTGTGGGGAGAGAGTGGGACAGTGGGATTTGTTTGGGGACTGACACAGGACTGTGGGAGAGAGTAGGACTGTGGGATTAGTTTGGGGACTGACTCAGGGCTGTTGGGAGTGAGTGGGGCAGTGGGATTAGTTTGGGGGACTGACAGGGCTGTGGGGAGAGGGTGAGACAGTGGGATTTCTTTCGGGACTGACACAGGACCGCGGGAGAGAGTGGGACTGTGGGATTAGTTTCAGGACTGACACAGGTTTGTGGGGATAGAGCAGGACAGTGGGATTAGTTTTGGGACTGACACAAGGCTGCGGGGAGAGAGCAGGACAGTTTCATTAGTTTGAGGACTGACACAGTGCTGTGGGGAGAGAGTGGAGCTGTGGGATTTGTTTGGGGACTGACTGTGCTGTGGGGAGAGAGTGGGGCAGTAGGATTAGTTTGGGGACTGACACAAGGCTGTGGGGAGAGAGTGGGACAGTGTGATTAGTTTGGGGTCTGACCCAGGGCTGTGGGAGAGAGCGGGACAGTGGGATTAGTTTGAGGACTGACACAGGGCTGTGGGGAGAGAGCGGGACAGTGTGATTAGTTTGAGGACTGACACAGGGTAGTGCGGAGAGTGGGACAGTGGGATTAGTTTGGGAGCTGACACAGGACTGTAGGGAGAGAGTGCGACATTATGATTAGTTTGGGCACTGACACAGGGCTCAGGTGAGAGAGTGGGACAGTGGGATTATTTTGGGGACTGACAGGGATGTGGGGAAAGAGTGGGGCAGCGGAATTAGTTTGGGGACTGACACAGGTCTGTGGGGCACTGGGATAAGTTTGGGGAATGACACGGGACTTTGTGGAGAGAGTGGGACATTGGATTTTTTTGGGGACTGACAAAGGACTGTGGGGAGAATGTGGGGCAGTGGGATTAGTTTGGGGACTGACACTGGGCTGTGGGGAGAGAGTGGGGCAGTGGGATTTGTTAGAGGACTGACACAGAGCTCTGGGAAAAGAGTGGGGCAGTGGGATTAGTTTGGGGACCGACACAGGGCTGTGGGGAGTGAGTGGGACAGTGGGATTATTTGGTGCACTGACACAGGACTGTGGGAGGGAGTGGGACAGTGGGATTAGTTTGGGGACTGACTCACAGCTGTGGGGAGGGAGTGGGGCAGTGGGATTAGGTTGGGGACTGACACAGGGCTGTGGGGAGAGAGTGGGACAGTGGAATGAGTTTAGAGATTGACACAGGGCTCTGGGGAGAGAGTGGGACAGAGGGATTAGTTTGGGGACTGACACAGGACTGTGGGAGAGAGTGGGACAGTGGGATTAGTTTGGGGACTGACAGGGCTGTGGGGAGAGAGTGGGGTAGTGAGATTAGTTTGGGGACTGACACAGGGCTGTGGGGAGAGAGTGGGACAGTCGGATTAGGTTAGGGACTGACACAGGGCTCTGGGGAGAGATTGGGACAGTGGGATTAGTTTGGGGACTGACACAGGACTGTGGGAGAAATTGGGACAGTGGGATTAGTTTGGGGACTGACTCAGGACTGTGGGCAGAGAGTGGGGCAGTGGGATTAGTTTGGGGACTGACAGGGCTGTGGGGAGAGAGTGGGGCTGTGGGATTAGTTTGGGGACTGACACAGGAATGTGGGAGAGAGTGGGACAGTGGGATTTGTTTGAGGATTGACTCAGGGCTGTGGGGAGTGAGTGGGGCTGTGGGATTAGTTTGGGGACTGACAAGGCTCTGGGGAGATAGTGGGACAGTGGGATTTGTTTGGGGACTGACACAGGACTGTGGGAGAGAGTAGGACAGTGGGATAAGTTTGGGGACTGACTCAGGGCTGTGGGGAGAGAGTGGGTCAGTGGGATTAGGTTGGGGATTGACAGAGGTCTGTGGGGAGAGAGTGGGACAGTGGGATTAGTTTGGGGACTGACAGGGCTGTGGGGAGAGAGTGGGGTAGTGAGATTAGTTTGGGGACTGACACAGGGCTGTGGGGAGAGAGTGGGATAGTGGGATTAGTTTGGGGACTGTCACAGGGCTGTGGGGAGAGAGCAGGACAGTGGGATTAGTTTGAAGATTGACACAGGGCTGTGGGGAGAGAGTGGGACAGTGGGATTAGTTTGGGGACTGTCACAGGTCTGTGGAGAGAGAGTAGGACAGTGGGATTAGTTTGGGGACTGACAGGGCTGTGGGGAGAGAGTGGGGCTGTGGGATTAGTTTGGGGACTGACACAAGGCTATGGGGAGAGAGTGGGACATTGGGATTAGTTTGGGGACTGACACAGGGCTGTGGGGAGAGAGTGGGGCAGTGGGATTAGTTTAGGGACTGACACAGGGCTGTGGGCAGAGAATGGGACAGTGGGATCAGTTTGAGGACTGACGGCTTTGGGGAGAGAGTGGGGCAGTGGGATTAGTTTGGCGACTGACACAGGGCTGTGGGGAGACAGCAGGACAGTGGGATTAGTTTGAGGACTGACACAGGGCTGTGGGGAGAGAGTGGGATAGTGGGATTAGTTTAGGGACTGACACAAGGCTCTGGGGAGAGATTGGGACAGTGGGATTAGTTTGGGGACTGACACAGGACTGTGGGAGAAATTGGGACAGTGGGATTAGTTTGGGGACTGACTCAGGACTGTGGGCAGAGAGTGGGGCAGTGGGATTAGTTTGGGGACTGACAGGGCTGTGGGGAGAGAGTGGGGCTGTGGGATTAGTTTGGGGACTGACACAGGAATGTGGGAGAGAGTGGGACAGTGGGATTTGTTTGAGGATTGACTCAGGGCTGTGGGGAGTGAGTGGGGCTGTGGGATTAGCTTGGGGACTGACAAGGCTCTGGGGAGATAGTGGGACAGTGGGATTTGTTTGGGGACTGACACAGGACTGTGGGAGAGAGTAGGACAGTGGGATAAGTTTGGGGATTGACTCAGGGCTGTGGGGAGAGAGTGGGTCAGTGGGATTAGGTTGGGGATTGACACAAGTCTGTGGGGAGAGAGTGGGACAGTGGGATTAGTTTGGGGACTGACAGGGCTGTGGGGAGAGAGTGGGGTAGTGAGATTAGTTTGGGGACTGACACAGGGCTGTGGTGAGAGAGTGGGACAGTGGGATTAGGTTAGGGACTGACACAGGGCTCTGGGGAGAGATTGGGACAGTGGGATTAGTTTGGGGACTGACACAGGACTGTGGGAGAAATTGGGACAGTGGGATTAGTTTGGGGACTGACTCAGGACTGTGGGCAGAGAGTGGGGCAGTGGGATTAGTTTGGGGACTGACAGGGCTGTGGGGAGAGAGTGGGGCTGTGGGATTAGTTTGGGGACTGACACAGGAATGTGGGAGAGAGTGGGACAGTGGGATTTGTTTGAGGATTGACTCAGGGCTGTGGGGAGTGAGTGGGGCTGTGGGATTAGTTTGGGGACTGACAAGGCTCTGGGGAGATAGTGGGACAGTGGGATTTGTTTGGGGACTGACACAGGACTGTGGGAGAGAGTAGGACAGTGGGATTAGTCTGGGGATTTTCGGCTGTGGGGAGAGAGTGGGGCAGTGGGATTAGTTTGGGGACTGACACAGGGCTGGGGGAGAGAGTGGGGCAGTGGGATTTGTTTGGGGACTGACAGGACTGTGGGAGAGAGTGGGACAATGGGATTAGTTTGGGGACTGACACAGGGCTGTGGGGAGAGAGTGGGGCAGTGGGATTAGTTTGGGGACTGACACAGGGCTATGGGGAGAGAGTGGGACATTGGGATTAGTTTGGGGACTGACGCAGGGCTGTGGGGAGAGAGTGGGGCAGTGGGATTAGTTTAGGGACTGACACAGGGCTGTGGGCGGAGAATGCGACAGTGGGATCAGTTTGAGGACTGACGGCTTTGGGGAGAGAGTGGGGCAGTGGGATTAGTTTGGCGACTGACACAGGGCTGTGGGGAGACAGCAGGACAGTGGGATTAGTTTGAGGACTGACACAGGGCTGTGGGGAGAGAGTGGGACAGTGGGATTAGTTTAGGGACTGACACAAGGCTCTGGGGAGAGATTGGGACAGTGGGATTAGTTTGGGGACTCACTCGGCTATGGGGAGTGAGAGGGGCAGTGGGATTAGGTTGGGGACTGACAGAACTGTGGGGAGAGACTGGGGCAGTGGGATTAGTTTATGGCCTGACACGGGGCTGTGGGGAACGAGTGGGACAGTAGGATTAGTTTGGGGATTTTCGGCTGTTGGGACAGAGTGGGGCAGTGGGATTAGTTTGGGGACTGACACAGGGCTGTGGGGAGAGAGTGGGGCAGTGGGATTAGTTTGGGGACGGATACAGGGCTGTGGGGAGAGAGTGGGACAGTGGGATTAGTTTGGGGACTGACGACTGTGGGGAGAGAGTAGGGCAGTGGGATTGGTTTGGGGACTGACACAGGGCTGTGAGGAGAGAGTGGGACAGTGGAATTAGTTTGGGGACTGACACAGGGCTGTGGGGAGAGAATGGGACAGTGGGATCAGTTTGAGGACTGACAAGGCTTTGGGGAGAGAGTGGGGTAGTGGGATTAGTTTGGGGACTGACACAGAGCTGTGGGGAGAGAGTGGGGCAGTGTGATTAGTTTCGGGACTGAAAGCGCTGTGGGGAGAGTGTGCGACAGTGGGATTAGTTTGGGGACTGACTCAGGGCTGTGGGGAGAGAGTGGGGCAGTGGGATTAGTTTAGGGACTGATACAGGGCTGGGGGGGAGAGTGGGGCAGTGGGATTGGTTTGGGGACTGACACAGGGCTCTGGGGAGAGAGTGGGGCAATGGGATTAGTTTGGGGACTGACACAGGTCTATGGGGAGAAAGCAGGACAGTGGGATTAGTTTGAGGAATGACACAGGGCTGTGGGGAGAGACTGGGGCAGTGGGATTAGTTTGGGGACTGACACAGGGCTGTGGGGAGATAGTGGGGCAGTGGGATTTGTTTGCGGACTCACTCAGGGCAGTAGGGAGCGAGAGGGGCAGTGGGATTAGGTTGGGGACTGACGGCTGTGGGGAGAGAGTGGGGCAGTGAGATTAGTTTAGGGACTGACTCAGGGCTGCAGGAGAGAGTGGGACAGTGGGATTATTTTGGGACTGACACACGGCTGTGGGGAGAGAGTGGGACAGTGGGATTAGTTTGAGGACTGACACAAGGCTGTGGGGAGAGAGTGGGGCTGTCGGATTAGGTTGGGTACTGACAGAGCTGTGGAGAGAGAGTGCGTGGCAGTGGGATTAGTTTCGGGACTGAGGACTGTGGGGAGAGGGTAGGGCAGTGGGATTGGTTTGGGCACTGACACATGGCTGTGGGGAGAGAATGGGACAGTGGGATTAGTTTATGGCCTGACACAGGGCTGTGGGGAGTGAGTGGGACCGTGGAATTAGTTTGGGGACTGACACAGGACTGTGGGGAGAGAGTGGGGCAGTGGGAATAGGTTGGGGACTGACTCAGGGCTGTCGGGAGAGAGTAGGACAGTGGGATTTTTTTTGGGGACTGACACAGAACTTTGGGAGAGAGTGGGACAGTGGGATTACTTTGGGGATTGACACAGGGATGTGGGGAGAGAGTGGGGCAAAGGGATTAGTTTGGGGACTGACACAGGGCTGTGGGGAGAGAGTGGGGCAGTAGGATTAGTTTGGGGACTGACCCAGGGCTGTGGGGAGAGAGCGGGACAGTGGGATTAGTTTGAGGACTGACACAGGGTAGTGCGGAGAGTGGGACAGTGGGATTAGTTTGGGAGCTGACACAGGACTGTAGGGAGAGAGTGCGACAGTATGATTAGTTTGGGCACTGACACAGGGCTCAGGTGAGAGAGTGGGACAGTGGGATTATTTTGGGGACTGACAGGGCCGTGGGGAGAGAGTGGGACAGTGCGATTAGTTTGGTGACTGATTCAGGGCTGTGGGGAGAGAGTGGGGTAGTGGAAATAGTTTGGAGAATGACACAGGTCTGTGGGGAGAGAGTGGGACAGTGGGATTAGTTGGGGGACTGACTGAGGGCTGTGGGGAGAGAGTGGGGCAGTGGGATTAGGTTGGAGACTGACACAGGGCTGTGGGGAGAGAGTGGGACAGTGGAATGAGTTTAGGGATTCACACAGGGCTCTGGGGAGAGAGTGGAACAGTGGGATTAGTTTGGGGACTGACTCAGGGCTGTAGGGAGAGAGTGGGGCAGTGGGAATAGGTTGGGGACTGACTCAGGGCTGTCGGGAGAGAGTAGGACAGTGGGATTTTTTTTGGGGACTGACACAGGACTGTGGGAGAGAGTGGGACAGTGGGATTACATTGGGGATTGACACAGGGATGTGGGGAGAGGGTGGGGCAAAGGGATTAGTTTGGGGACTGACACAGGGCTGTGGGGAGAGAGTGGGGCAGTAGGATTAGTTTGGGGACTGACCCAGGGCTCTGGGGAGAGAGCGGGACAGTGGGATTAGTTTGAGGACTGACACAGTGTAGTGCGGAGAGTGGGACAGTGGGATTAGTTTGGGAGCTGACACAGGACTGTAGGGAGAGAGTGCGACAGTATGATTAGTTTGGGCACTGACACAGGGCTCAGGTGAGAGAGTGGGACAGTGGGATTATTTTGGGGACTGACAGGGCTGTGGGGAGAGAGTGGGGCAGCGGAATTAGTTTGGGGACTGACACAGGGCTGTGGGGCACTGGGATAAGTTTGGGGACTGACGCTGGACTTTGGGGAGAGAGGGGGACAGTGGGATTTTTTTGGGGACTGACAAAGGGCTGTGGGGAGAGAGTGGGACAGTGGGATTTGTTTGGGGACTGACACAGGACTGTGGGAGAGAGTAGGACTGTGGGATTAGTTTGGGGACTGACTCAGGGCTGTTGGGAGTGAGTGGGGCAGTGGGATTAGTTTGGGGGACTGACAGGGCTGTGGGGAGAGGGTGAGACAGTGGGATTTCTTTCGGGACTGACACAGGACCGCGGGAGAGAGTGGGACTGTGGGATTAGTTTCAGGACTGACACAGGTTTGTGGGGATAGAGCAGGACAGTGGGATTAGTTTTGGGACTGACACAAGGCTGCGGGGAGAGAGCAGGACAGTTTCATTAGTTTGAGGACTGACACAGTGCTGTGGGGAGAGAGTGGAGCTGTGGGATTTGTTTGGGGACTGACTGTGCTGTGGGGAGAGAGTGGGGCAGTAGGATTAGTTTGGGGACTGACACAAGGCTGTGGGGAGAGAGTGGGACAGTGTGATTAGTTTGGGGTCTGACCCAGGGCTGTGGGGAGAGAGCGGGACAGTGGGATTAGTTTGAGGACTGACACAGGGCTGTGGGGAGAGAGCGGGACAGTGTGATTAGTTTGAGGACTGACACAGGGTAGTGCGGAGAGTGGGACAGTGGGATTAGTTTGGGAGCTGACACAGGACTGTAGGGAGAGAGTGCGACATTATGATTAGTTTGGGCACTGACACAGGGCTCAGGTGAGAGAGTGGGACAGTGGGATTATTTTGGGGACTGACAGGGATGTGGGGAAAGAGTGGGGCAGCGGAATTAGTTTGGGGACTGACACAGGTCTGTGGGGCACTGGGATAAGTTTGGGGAATGACACGGGACTTTGTGGAGAGAGTGGGACATTGGGATTTTTTTGGGGACTGACAAAGGACTGTGGGGAGAATGTGGGGCAGTGGGATTAGTTTGGGGACTGACACTGGGCTGTGGGGAGAGAGTGGGGCAGTGGGATTTGTTAGAGGACTGACACAGAGCTCTGGGAAAAGAGTGGGGCAGTGGGATTAGTTTGGGGACCGACACAGGGCTGTGGGGAGTGAGTGGGACAGTGGGATTATTTGGTGCACTGACACAGGACTGTGGGGAGAGAGTGGGGCAGTGGGAATAGGTTGGGGACTGACAGGGCTGTGGGAGAGAGTGGGACAGTGTGATTAGTTTGAGGACTGACACAGGGTAGTGCGGAGAGTGGGACAATGGGATTAGTTTGGAAGCTGACACAGGACTGTAGGGAGAGAGTGCGACAGTATGATTAGTTTGGGCACTGACACAGGGCTGTGGGGAGTGAGTGGGACAGTGGGATTAGTTTGGGGACTGAGAAAGGGCTGTGGAGAGAGAGTGGGTCATTGGGATTAGGTTGGGGATTGACACAGGTCTGTGGGGAGAGAGTGGGGCAGTTGCATTAGTTTGGGGTCTGACACAGGACTGTGGGGAGGCAGTCGGACAGTGGGATTAGTTTGGGGACTGACACAGGACTGTGGGAGAGAGTGGGACTTGGGATTAGTTTGGTGACTGGCACAGGGCTGTGGGGGGAGAGTGGAGCAGTAGGATTAGTTTGGAGACTGACCCAGGGCTATAGGGAGAGACTGGAGCACTGGGATTAGTTTGGGGACTGAATCCGCTGTGGGGAGAGATTGGGGCAGTGGGATTAGTTTGGGGACTGATAGAGAGCTGTGGGGAGAGAGTGGGGCAGTGGGATTAGTTTGGGGACTGACACAGGGCTGTGGAGAGAGAGTGGGACAGTGGAATGAGTTTAGGGATTGACACAGGGCTCTGGGGAGAGAGTGGGACAGTGGGATTAGTTTGGGGACTGACTCAGGGCTGTGTGGAGAGAGTGGGGCAGTGGGAATAGGTTGGGGACTGACAGGGCTCTGGGGAGAGAGTGGGGCAGTGGGAATAGGTTGGGGACTGACACAGGGTTGTGGGGAGAGAGTGGGACAGTGGAATGAGTTTAGGGATTGACACAGGGCTCTGGGGAGAGAGTGGGACAGTGGGATTAGTTTGGGGACTGACTCAGGGCTGTGTGGAGAGAGTGGGGCAGTGGGAATAGGTTGGGGACTGACAGGGCTCTGGGGAGAGAGTGGGGCAGTGGGAATAGGTTGGGGACTGACAGGGCTGTGGGGAGAGTGTGGAGCCGTGGGATTAATTTGGAGACTGACACACTGCTGTGGGGAGAGAGTGGGACAGTGGGATTTGTTTGGGGACTGACTCAGGGCTGTGAGGAGAGAGTGGGGCAGTGGGATTAGTTTGGGGACTGACAGGGCTGTGGGGAGAGAGTGAGACAGTGGGATTTCTTTGGGGACTGACACAGGACCGTGGGAGAGAGTGGTACTGTGGGATTAGTTTCAGGACTGACACAGGTTTGTGGGGATAGAGCAGGACAGTGGGATTAGTTTTGGGACTGACACAAGGCTGCGGGGAGAGAGCAGGACAGTGCGATTAGTTTGGTGACTAACAGTGCTGTGGGGAGAGAGTGGGGCAGTAGGATTAGTTTGGGGACTGACCCAGGGCTGTGGGGAGAGAGCGGGACTGTGGGATTAGTTTGAGGACTGACTCAGGGTAGTGCGGAGAGTGGGACAGTGGGATTAGTTTGGGAGCTGACACAGGACTGTAGGGAGAGAGTGCGACATTATGATTAGTTTGGGCGCTGACACAGGGCTCAGGTGAGTGAGTGGGACAGTGGGATTATTTTGGGGACTGACAGGGATGTGGGGAGAGAGTGGGGCAGCGGAATTAGTTTGGGGACTGACACAGGTCTATGGGGCACTGGGATAAGTTTGCGGAATGACACAGGACTTTGGGGAGAGAGTGGGACAGTGGGATTTTTTTGGGGACTGACAAAGGGCTCTGGGGAGAGTGTGGGGCAGTGGGATTAGTTTGGGGACTGACACAGGGCTGTGGGGAGAGAGTGGGGCAGTGGGATTAGTTTGGGGACTGACACAGGGCTGTGGGGAGAGAGTGGGGCAGTGGGATTAGTTTGGGGACTGACACATGGCTGTGGGGAGATAGTCGGACAGTGAAATTAGTTTGGGGACTGACACGGCTCTGAGGAGAGACTGGGACAGTGGGATTAGTTTGGGGACTGACACAGGGCTGTGGGGAGAGAGTGGGACAGTGGGATTAGTTTCGGGACTGACACAGGGCTGTGGGGAGAGAGTGGGGCAGTGGGATTTGTTTGGGGACTGACAGGACTGTGGGAGAGAGTGGGACAGTGGGATTAGTTTGGGGACTGACAGGGCTGTGGGGAGAGAGTGGGACAGTGGGATTAGTTTGGGGACTGACACAGGGCTGTGGGGAGAGAGTGGGGCAGTGGGATTAGTTTGGGGACTGACACAAGGCTATGGGGAGAGAGTGGGACATTGGGATTAGTTTGGGGACTGACACAGGGCTGTGGGGAGAGAGTGGGGCAGTGGGATTAGTTTGGGGACTGACACATGGCTGTGGGGAGATAGTCGGACAGTGAAATTAGTTTGGGGACTGACACGGCTCTGAGGAGAGACTGGGACAGTGGGATTAGTTTGGGGACAGACACAGGGCTGTGGGGAGAGAGTGGGACAGTGGGATTAGTTTCGGGACTGACACAGGGCTGTGGGGAGAGAGTGGGGCAGTGGGATTTGTTTGGGGACTGACAGGACTGTGGGAGAGAGTGGGACAGTGGGATTAGTTTGGGGACTGACAGGGCTGTGGGGAGAGAGTGGGACAGTGGGATTAGTTTGGGGACTGACACAGGGCTGTGGGGAGAGAGTGGGGCAGTGGGATTAGTTTTGGGACTGACACAAGGCTATGGGGAGAGAGTGGGACATTGGGATTAGTTTGGGGACTGACACAGGGCTGTGGGGAGAGAGTGGGGCAGTGGGATTAGTTTAGGGACTGACACAGGGCTGTGGGGAGAGAATGCGACAGTGGGATCAGTTTGAGGACTGACGGCTTTGGGGAGAGAGTGGGGCAGTGGGATTAGTTTGGCGACTGACACAGGGCTGTGGGGAGACAGCAGGACAGTGGGATTAGTTTGAGGACTGACACAGGGCTGTGGGGAGAGAGTGGGACAGTGGGATTAGTTTGGGGACTGACAGGGCTGTGGGGAGAGAGTGGGGTAGTGAGATTAGTTTGGGGACTGACACAGGGCTGTGGGGAGAGAGTGGGACAGTCGGATTAGGTTAGGGACTGACACAGGGCTCTGGGGAGAGATTGGGACAGTGGGATTAGTTTGGGGACTGACACAGGACTGTGGGAGAAATTGGGACAGTGGGATTAGTTTGGGGACTGACTCAGGACTGTGGGCAGAGAGTGGGGCAGTGGGATTAGTTTGGGGACTGACAGGGCTGTGGGGAGAGAGTGGGGCTGTGGGATTAGTTTGGGGACTGACACAGGAATGTGGGAGAGAGTGGGACAGTGGGATTTGTTTGAGGATTGACTCAGGGCTGTTGGGAGTGAGTGGGGCTGTGGGATTCGTTTGGGGACTGACAAGGCTCTGGGGAGATAGTGGGACAGTGGGATTTGTTTGGGGACTGACACAGGACTGTGGGAGAGAGTAGGACAGTGGGATAAGTTTGGGGACTGACTCAGGGCTGTGGGGAGAGAGTGGGTCAGTGGGATTAGTTTGGGGACTGACACAGGGCTGTGGGGAGAGAGTGGGGCAGTGGGATTAGTTTGGGGACTGACACAAGGCTATGGGGAGAGAGTGGGACATTGGGATTAGTTTGGGGACTGACACAGGGCTGTGGGGAGAGAGTGGGGCAGTGGGATTAGTTTGGGGACTGACACATGGCTGTGGGGAGATAGTCGGACAGTGAAATTAGTTTGGGGACTGACACGGCTCTGAGGAGAGACTGGGACAGTGGGATTAGTTTGGGGACAGACACAGGGCTGTGGGGAGAGAGTGGGACAGTGGGATTAGTTTCGGGACTGACACAGGGCTGTGGGGAGAGAGTGGGGCAGTGGGATTTGTTTGGGGACTGACAGGACTGTGGGAGAGAGTGGGACAGTGGGATTAGTTTGGGGACTGACAGGGCTGTGGGGAGAGAGTGGGACAGTGGGATTAGTTTGGGGACTGACACAGGGCTGTGGGGAGAGAGTGGGGCAGTGGGATTAGTTTTGGGACTGACACAAGGCTATGGGGAGAGAGTGGGACATTGGGATTAGTTTGGGGACTGACACAGGGCTGTGGGGAGAGAGTGGGGCAGTGGGATTAGTTTAGGGACTGACACAGGGCTGTGGGGAGAGAATGCGACAGTGGGATCAGTTTGAGGACTGACGGCTTTGGGGAGAGAGTGGGGCAGTGGGATTAGTTTGGCGACTGACACAGGGCTGTGGGGAGACAGCAGGACAGTGGGATTAGTTTGAGGACTGACACAGGGCTGTGGGGAGAGAGTGGGACAGTGGGATTAGTTTGGGGACTGACAGGGCTGTGGGGAGAGAGTGGGGTAGTGAGATTAGTTTGGGGACTGACACAGGGCTGTGGGGAGAGAGTGGGACAGTCGGATTAGGTTAGGGACTGACACAGGGCTCTGGGGAGAGATTGGGACAGTGGGATTAGTTTGGGGACTGACACAGGACTGTGGGCGAAATTGGGACAGTGGGATTAGTTTGGGGACTGACTCAGGACTGTGGGCAGAGAGTGGGGCAGTGGGATTAGTTTGGGGACTGACAGGGCTGTGGGGAGAGAGTGGGGCTGTGGGATTAGTTTGGGGACTGACACAGGAATGTGGGAGAGAGTGGGACAGTGGGATTTGTTTGAGGATTGACTCAGGGCTGTGGGGAGTGAGTGGGGCTGTGGGATTAGTTTGGGGACTGACAAGGCTCTGGGGAGATAGTGGGACAGTGGGATTTGTTTGGGGACTGACACAGGACTGTGGGAGAGAGTAGGACAGTGGGATAAGTTTGGGGACTGACTCAGGGCTGTGGGGAGAGAGTGGGTCAGTGGGATTAGGTTGGGCATTGACAGAGGTCTGTGGGGAGAGAGTGGGACAGTGGGATTAGTTTGGGGACTGACAGGGCTGTGGGGAGAGAGTGGGGTAGTGAGATTAGTTTGGGGACTGACACAGGGCTGTGGGGAGAGAGTGGGATAGTGGGATTAGTTTGGGGACTGTCACAGGGCTGTGGGGAGAGAGCAGGACAGTGGGATTAGTTTGAAGATTGACACAGGGCTGTGGGGAGAGAGTGGGACAGTGGGATTAGTTTGGGGACTGTCACAGGTCTGTGGAGAGAGAGTAGGACAGTGGGATTAGTTTGGGGACTGACAGGGCTGTGGGGAGAGAGTGGGGCTGTGGGATTAGTTTGGGGACTGACACAAGGCTATGGGGAGAGAGTGGGACATTGGGATTAGTTTGGGGACTGACACAGGGCTGTGGGGAGAGAGTGGGGCAATGGGATTAGTTTAGGGACTGACACAGGGCTGTGGGGAGAGAATGGGACAGTGGGATCAGTTTGAGGACTGACGGCTTTGGGGAGAGAGTGGGGCAGTGGGATTAGTTTGGCGACTGACACAGGGCTGTGGGGAGACAGCAGGACAGTGGGATTAGTTTGAGGACTGACACAGGGCTGTGGGGAGAGAGTGGGACAGTGGGATTAGTTTAGGGACTGACACAAGGCTCTGGGGAGAGATTGGGACAGTGGGATTAGTTTGGGGACTGACACAGGACTGTGGGAGAAATTGGGACAGTGGGATTAGTTTGGGGACTGACTCAGGACTGTGGGCAGAGAGTGGGGCAGTGGGATTAGTTTGGGGACTGACAGGGCTGTGGGGAGAGAGTGGGGCTGTGGGATTAGTTTGGGGACTGACACAGGAATGTGGGAGAGAGTGGGACAGTGGGATTTGTTTGAGGATTGACTCAGGGCTGTGGGGAGTGAGTGGGGCTGTGGGATTAGCTTGGGGACTGACAAGGCTCTGGGGAGATAGTGGGACAGTGGGATTTGTTTGGGGACTGACACAGGACTGTGGGAGAGAGTAGGACAGTGGGATAAGTTTGGGGACTGACTCAGGGCTGTGGGGAGAGAGTGGGTCAGTGGGATTAGGTTGGGGATTGACACAAGTCTGTGGGGAGAGAGTGGGACAGTGGGATTAGTTTGGGGACTGACAGGGCTGTGGGGAGAGAGTGGGGTAGTGAGATTAGTTTGGGGACTGACACAGGGCTGTGGGGAGAGAGTGGGACAGTGGGATTAGGTTAGGGACTGACACAGGGCTCTGGGGAGAGATTGCGACAGTGGGATTAGTTTGGGGACTGACACAGGACTGTGGGAGAAATTGGGACAGTGGGATTAGTTTGGGGACTGACTCGGGACTGTGGGCAGAGAGTGGGGCAGTGGGATTAGTTTGGGGACTGACAGGGCTGTGGGGAGAGAGTGGGGCTGTGGGATTAGTTTGGGGACTGACACAGGAATGTGGGAGAGAGTGGGACAGTGGGATTTGTTTGAGGATTGACTCAGGGCTGTGGGGAGTGAGTGGGGCTGTGGGATTAGTTTGGGGACTGACAAGGCTCTGGGGAGATAGTGGGACAGTGGGATTTGTTTGGGGACTGACACAGGACTGTGGGAGAGAGTAGGACAGTGGGATAAGTTTGGGGACTGACTCAGGGCTGTGGGGAGAGAGTGGGTCAGTGGGATTAGGTTGGGGATTGACAGAGGACTGTGGGGAGAGAGTGGGACAGTGGGATTAGTTTGGGGACTGACAGGGCTGTGGGGAGAGAGTGGGGTAGTGAGATTAGTTTGGGGACTGACACAGGGCTGTGGGGAGAGAGTGGGATAGTGGGATTAGTTTGGGGACTGTCACAGGGCTGTGGGGAGTGAGCAGGACAGTGGGATTAGTTTGAAGATTGACACAGGGCTGTGGGGAGAGAGTGGGACAGTGGGATTTGTTTGGGGACTGACTCAGGGCTGTGGGGAGAGAGTGGGACAGTGGGATTTCTTTGGGGACTGACACAGGACCGCGGGAGAGAGTGGGACTGTGGGATTAGTTTCAGGACTGACACAGGTTTGTGGGGATAGAGCAGGACAGTGGGATTAGTTTTGGGACTGACTCATGGCTGCGGGGAGAGAGCAGGACAGTTTCATTAGTTTGAGGACTGACACGGCTGTGGGGAGAGAGTGGGACAGTGCGATTAGTTTGGTGACTGACAGTGCTGTGCGGATAGAGTGGGACAGTGGGATTATTTGGGGGACTGACACAGGACTGTGGGAGGGAGTGGGACAGTGGGATTAGTTTGGGGACTGACTCACGGCTGTGGGGAGGGATTGGGGCAGTGGGATTAGGTTGGGGACTGACACAGGACTGTGGGAGAGAGTGGGACAGTGTGATTAGTTTGAGGACTGACACAGGGTAGTGCGGAGAGTGGGACAATGGGATTAGTTTGGAAGCTGACACAGGACTGTAGGGAGAGAGTGCGACAGTATGATTAGTTTGGGCACTGACACAGGGCTGTGGGGAGTGAGTGGGACAGTGGGATTAGTTTGGGGACTGAGAAAGGGCTGTGGGGAGAGAGTGGGTCATTGGGATTAGGTTGGGGATTGACACAGGTCTGTGGGGAGAGAGTGGGGCAGTTGCATTAGTTTGGGGTCTGACACAGGACTGTGGGGAGGCAGTCGGACAGTGGGATTAGTTTGGGGACTGACACAGGACTGTGGGAGAGAGTGGGACTTGGGATTAGTTTGGTGACTGGCACAGGGCTGTGGGGGGAGAGTGGAGCAGTAGGATTAGTTTGGAGACTGACCCAGGGCTATAGGGAGAGACTGGAGCACTGGGATTAGTTTGGGGACTGAATCCGCTGTGGGGAGAGATTGGGGCAGTGGGATTAGTTTGGGGACTGATAGAGAGCTGTGGGGAGAGAGTGGGGCAGTGGGATTAGTTTGGGGACTGACACAGGGCTGTGGAGAGAGAGTGGGACAGTGGAATGAGTTTAGGGATTGACACAGGGCTCTGGGGAGAGAGTGGGACAGTGGGATTAGTTTGGGGACTGACTCAGGGCTGTGTGGAGAGAGTGGGGCAGTGGGAATAGGTTGGGGACTGACAGGGCTCTGGGGAGAGAGTGGGGCAGTGGGAATAGGTTGGGGACTGACACAGGGTTGTGGGGAGAGAGTGGGACAGTGGAATGAGTTTAGGGATTGACACAGGGCTCTGGGGAGAGAGTGGGACAGTGGGATTAGTTTGGGGACTGACTCAGGGCTGTGTGGAGAGAGTGGGGCAGTGGGAATAGGTTGGGGACTGACAGGGCTCTGGGGAGAGAGTGGGGCAGTGGGAATAGGTTGGGGACTGACAGGGCTGTGGGGAGAGTGTGGAGCCGTGGGATTAATTTGGAGACTGACACACTGCTGTGGGGAGAGAGTGGGACAGTGGGATTTGTTTGGGGACTGACTCAGGGCTGTGAGGAGAGAGTGGGGCAGTGGGATTAGTTTGGGGACTGACAGGGCTGTGGGGAGAGAGTGAGACAGTGGGATTTCTTTGGGGACTGACACAGGACCGTGGGAGAGAGTGGTACTGTGGGATTAGTTTCAGGACTGAAACAGGTTTGTGGGGATAGAGCAGGACAGTGGGATTAGTTTTGGGACTGACACAAGGCTGCGGGGAGAGAGCAGGACAGTGCGATTAGTTTGGTGACTAACAGTGCTGTGGGGAGAGAGTGGGGCAGTAGGATTAGTTTGGGGACTGACCCAGGGCTGTGGGGAGAGAGCGGGACTGTGGGATTAGTTTGAGGACTGACTCAGGGTAGTGCGGAGAGTGGGACAGTGGGATTAGTTTGGGAGCTGACACAGGACTGTAGGGAGAGAGTGCGACAGTATGATTAGTTTGGGCGCTGACACAGGGCTCAGGTGAGTGAGTGGGACAGTGGGATTATTTTGGGGACTGACAGGGATGTGGGGAGAGAGTGGGGCAGCGGAATTAGTTTGGGGACTGACACAGGTCTATGGGGCACTGGGATAAGTTTGCGGAATGACACAGGACTTTGGGGAGAGAGTGGGACAGTGGGATTTTTTTGGGGACTGACAAAGGGCTGTGGGGAGAGTGTGGGGCAGTGGGATTAGTTTGGGGACTGACACAGGGCTGTGGGGAGAGAGTGGGGCAGTGGGATTAGTTTGGGGACTGACACAGGGCTGTGGGGAGAGAGTGGGGCAGTGGGATTAGTTTGGGGACTGACACATGGCTGTGGGGAGATAGTCGGACAGTGAAATTAGTTTGGGGACTGACACGGCTCTGAGGAGAGAGTGGGACAGTGCGATTAGTTTGGGGACTGACACAGGATTGTGGGGATAGACTGGGACAGTGGGATTAGTTTGGGGACTGACACAGGGCTGTGGGGAGAGAGTGGGGCAGTGGGATTAGTTTGGGGACTGACACAGGGCTGTGGGGAGAGAGTGGGGCAGTGGGATTAGTTTAGGGACTGACACAGGGCTGTGGGGAGAGAATGCGACAGTGGGATCAGTTTGAGGACTGACGGCTTTGGGGAGAGAGTGGGGCAGTGGGATTAGTTTGGCGACTGACACAGGGCTGTGGGGAGACAGCAGGACAGTGGGATTAGTTTGAGGACTGACACAGGGCTGTGGGGAGAGAGTGGGACAGTGGGATTAGTTTGGGGACTGACAGGGCTGAGGGGAGAGAGTGGGGTAGTGAGATTAGTTTGGGGACTGACACAGGGCTGTGGGGAGAGAGTGGGACAGTCGGATTAGGTTAGGGACTGACACAGGGCTCTGGGGAGAGATTGGGACAGTGGGATTAGTTTGGGGACTGACACAGGACTGTGGGAGAAATTGGGACAGTGGGATTAGTTTGGGGACTGACTCAGGACTGTGGGCAGAGAGTGGGGCAGTGGGATTAGTTTGGGGACTGACAGGGCTGTGGGGAGAGAGTGGGGCTGTGGGATTAGTTTGGGGACTGACACAGGAATGTGGGAGAGAGTGGGACAGTGGGATTTGTTTGAGGATTGACTCAGGGCTGTGGGGAGTGAGTGGGGCTGTGGGATTAGTTTGGGGACTGACAAGGCTCTGGGGAGATAGTGGGACAGTGGGATTTGTTTGGGGACTGACACAGGACTGTGGGAGAGAGTAGAACAGTGGGATAAGTTTGGGGACTGACTCAGGGCTGTGGGGAGAGAGTGGGTCAGTGGGATTAGGTTGGGGATTGACAGAGGTCTGTGGGGAGAGAGTGGGACAGTGGGATTAGTTTGGGGACTGACAGGGCTGTGGGGAGAGAGTGGGGTAGTGAGATTAGTTTGGGGACTGACACAGGGCTGTGGGGAGAGAGTTGGATGGTGGGATTAGTTTGGGGACTGTCACAGGGCTGTGGGGAGAGAGCAGGACAGTGGGATTAGTTTGAAGATTGACACAGGGCTGTGGGGAGAGAGTGGGACAGTGGGATTAGTTTGGGGACTGTCACAGGTCTGTGGAGAGAGAGTAGGACAGTGGGATTAGTTTGGGGACTGACAGGGCTGTGGGGAGAGAGTGGGGCTGTGGGATAAGTTTGGGGACTGACACAGGAATGTGGGAGACGGTGGGACAGTGGGGTTTGTTTGGGGATTGACTCAGGGCTGTGGGGAGTGAGTGGGGCAGTGGGATTAGTTTGGGGACTGACAAGGCTGTGGGGAGATAGTGGGACAGTGGGATTTGTTTGGGTACTGACACAGGACCGTGGGAGTGAGTAGGACAGTGGGATAAATTTGGGGACTGACTCAGGGCTGTGGGGAGAGAGTGGGTCAGTGGGATTAGGTTGGGGATTGACACAGGTCTGTGGGGAGAGAGTGGGGCAGTTGCATTAGTTTGGGGTCTGACACAGGACTGTGGGGAGGCAGTCGGACAGTGGGATTAGTTTGGGGACTGACACAGGACTGTGGGAGAGAGTGGGACTTGGGATTAGTTTGGTGACTGGCACAGGGCTGTGGGGGGAGAGTGGAGCAGTAGGATTAGTTTGGAGACTGACCCAGGGCTATAGGGAGAGACTGGAGCAGTGGGATTAGTTTGGGGACTGAATCCGCTGTGGGGAGAGATTGGGGCAGTGGGATTAGTTTGGGGACTGATAGGGAGCTGTGGGGAGAGAGTGGGGCAGTGGGATTAGTTTGGGGACTGACACAGGGCTGTGGAGAGAGAGGGGAACAGAGGGATTTGTTTGCGGACTCACTCAGGGCTGTGGGGAGAGAGAGGGGCAGTGGGATTAGGTTGGGGATTGACGGCTGTGGGGAGAGAGTGGGGCAGTGGGATTAGTTTTCAGGACTGACAGGGCTGTAGGGGGAGAGTGGGACAGTGGGATTTCTTTGGGGACTGACACAGGTCTGTGGGATAGAGTGGGACAGCGGGATTAGTTTGGGGACTGACAGCGCTGTGAAGAGAGAGCGGGGCAGTGTGATTAGCTTGGGGACTGACACAGGGCTGTGGGGAGAGAGTGGGGCAGTGGGATTAGTTTGGGGACTGACACAGAGCTGTGGGGAGAGAGTGGGGCAGCGGGATTAGTTTGGGGTCTGACACAGGGCTGTTGGGAGAGAGTGGGGCAGTGGGATTAGTTTAGGGACTGATACAGGGCTGTTGGGGGAGAGTGGGGCAGTGGGATAAGTTTGGGGACGAACACAGGGCTCTGGGGAGAAAGCGGGACAGTGGGATTAGTTTCAGGACTGACACTGGTCTGTGGGGATAGAGCAGGACAGTGGGATTAGTTTGAGGAATGACAGGGCTGTGGGGAGAGAGTGGGGCAGTGGGATTAGTTTGGGGACTGACCCAGGGCTGTGGGGAGATAGTGGGGCAGTGGGATTTGTTTGCGGACTCACTCGGCTGTGGGGAGTGAGAGGGGCAGTGGGATTAGGTTGGGGACTGACAGAACTGTGGGGAGAGACTGGGGCAGTGGGATTAGTTAGGGGACTGACACACTGCTGTGGGGAGAGAGTGGGACAGTAGAATTAGTTTGGGAACTGACACAGAGCTGTGGGGAGAGAATGGGACAGTGGGATTAGTTTATGGCCTGACACAGGGCTGTGGGGAACGAGTGGGACAGTAGGATTAGTTTGGGGATTTTCGGCTGTTGGGACAGAGTGGGGCAGTGGGATTAGTTTGGGGACTGACACAGGGCTGTGGGGAGAGAGTGGGGCAGTGGGGTTAGTTTGGGGACGGATACAGGGCTGTGGGGAGAGAGTGGGACAGTGGGATTAGTTTGGGGACTGACGACTGTGGGGAGAGAGTAGGGCAGTGGGATTGGTTTGGGGACTGACACAGGGCTGTGGGGAGAGAGTGGGACAGTGGAATTAGTTTGGGGACTGACACAGGGCTGTGGGGAGAGAATGGGACAGTGGGATCAGTTTGAGGACTGACAAGGCTTTGGGGAAGAGTGGGGCAGTGGGATTAGTTTGGGGTCTGACACAGGGCTGTTGGGAGAGAGTGGAGCGGTGTGATTAGTTTCGGGACTGAAAGCGCTGTGGGGAGAGTGTGCGACAGTGGGATTAGTTTGGGGACTGACTCAGGGCTGTGGGGAGAGAGTGTGGCAGTGGGATTAGTTTAGGGACTGATACAGGGCTGTGGGGGGAGAGTGGGGCAGTGGGATTAGTTTGGGGACTAACACAGGGCTCTGGGGAGAAAGCGGGACAGTGGGATTAGTTTCAGGACTGACACTGGTCTGTGGGGATAGAGCAGGACAGTGGGATTAGTTTGAGGAATGACAGGGCTGTGGGGAGAGAATGGGGCAGTGGGATTAGTTTGGGGACTGACACAGGGCTGTGGGGAGATAGTGGGGCAGTGGGATTTGTTTGCCGGCTCACTCAGGGCTGTGGGGAGTGAGAGGGGCAGTGGGATTAGGTTGGGGACTGACAGAACTGTGGGGAGAGACTGGGGCAGTGGGATTAGTTAGGGGACTGACACACTGCTGTGGGGAGAGAGTGGGACAGTAGAATTAGTTTGGGAACTGACACAGGGCTGTGGGGAGAGAATGGGACAGTGGGATTAGTTTGGGGACTGACACAGGGCTGTGGGGAGCGAGTGGGACAGTAGGATTAGTTTGGGGATTTTCGGCTGTGGGGAGAGAGTGGGGCAGTGGGATTAGTTTAGGGACTGATACAGGGCTGGGGGAGAGAGTGGGGCAGTGGGATTTGTTTGGGGACTGACAGGACTGTGGGAGAGAGTGGGACAGTGGGATTAGTTTGGGGACTGACACAGGGCTGTGGGGAGAGAGTGGGGCAGTGGGATTAGTTTGGGGACTGACACAGGACTATGGGGAGAGAGTGGGACATTGGGATTAGTTTGGGGACTGACACAGGGCTGTGGGGAGAGAGTGGGGCAGTGGGATTAGTTTAGGGACTGACACAGGGCTGTGGGGAGACAGCAGGACAGTGGGATTAGTTTGAGGACTGACGGCTTTGGGGAGAGAGTGGGGCAGTGGGATTAGTTTGGCGACTGACACA
>NW_027275530.1:0-56618 GCF_030028105.1 Mobula birostris | reverse complement strand
GAGGTGCGTGAAAACACAGCGATATAAGGGAAGGAATGAGAGGTGCACGAAAACACAGCGATATTGGGGAAGGTACGGGAGGTGCGTGAAAACAGGGCGATATAGGGGAAGTTATGAGATGTGCGCGAAGGACAGCGATATAGGGGATGCTTTGAGAGGTGTGCGAAAACACCGTGATATAGGGGAAGCCATGAGAGGTGCGCAAAAACAGGGCAATATAGTGGAACCGATGGGATGTGCGCGAAACCACGGCGATACAGGGGAATATATCAGAGGTGCGAGAAAACACAGCGATATAGGGGACGCTATGGGACATGCGCAAAAAACAGTGAAATAGGGGAAGGTATGAGAGGTTTGCGAGAACACGGCGATATAGGGGAAATTGTAAGAGCTGCACGAAAACATGGCAATACAAGAGAATGTATCAGAGGTGCGAGAAAACACAGCGATATAGGGGAAGTAATGATAGGAGCAAAAACATAACGATATACTTGAAGACATGCGAGATGCGCGAAAACACGGTGATATAGGGTAATCTATGAGAGCTGAGGAATAACACAGCGATCAAGGTGAAGCTATGGGAGGTGCGCCAAAACACAGCGATATAGGGGACGGTATGAGATGTGTATGAATGCACGGCGATATTGGGGAAGCCATGAGAGGTGCCTGAAAACAGAGCGATATAGGGGAAGGTATGAGAGGTGTGCAAAAACACAGGAATATAGGAGAAGTTAAGAGAGGTGCGTGAAAACACAGTGATATAGGGGAAGCTATGAGAGGTGAGGAAAAAAGGCGATACAGGGGAAGCTATGAGAGGTGAGCAATAACACAGCGATAAAGGTGAATCTATGGGATGTGCGCGAAAAGACAGCGATATAGGGGACGTGATGAGATGTGCATGAAAACGCAGTGATATTAGGGAAGGTATGAGAGGTGCACAAAAGCACAGTGATAAAGGAGAAGTTATGAGAGGTGTGCGAAAACACAGCGATATAGGGGAAGGTATGAGAGGTGCACGAAGGCACAGCGATGTAGGGGATGCTATGGGAGGTGCGCAAAAACACAGCGATATAGGAGACGGTATGAGATGTGCATAAAAACATGGCGATATAGGGGCAGGTATGAGCGGTGCGCGTAAACACGGCGATATAGGGGAAAGTATGAGAGGTGCGCGAAAACTTGGCGTTACAGGGGAATGCATCAGAGGTGCCAGAAAACACAGCGATGCAGTGGAATACATGAGAGGTGTGCGAAAACAGGGCAATATAGTGGAAGCTATGGGATGTGCACGAAAACAGGGCGATATAGGGGAAGCTATGAGAGCTGCGCGAAAACACAGCGATATAGAGGACGCAATGGGACGTGCGCGAAAACACAGTGATATAGGGGAAGTTATGAGAGGTGAGCGAAAACACGGCGATATAGGGTAAATTATGAGAGGTGTGCAAAAACACGGCGATACGGGAGAATGTATCAGACGTGCGAGAAAACACAGCGATATAGGGGAAGTATTGAGAGGATCGAAAACATAGCGATCTAGGTGAAGACATGAGAGGTGCGCGAAAACATGGCGATATAGGGGAAGCTATGAGAGGTGAGCAAAAACACGGCGATACAGGGGAAGCTATGAGAGGTGAGCAGTAACACAGCGATAAAGGTGAATCTATGGGATGTGCGTGAAAAGACAACGATATAGGGGAAGTTATGAGAGGTGCGCAAGGCACAGCGATATAGGGGATGCTACGGGAGGTGCGTGAGTGCACAGCGATATAGGGGATGTGATGAGATGTGCATGAAAACGCAAAGATATTAGGGAAGGTATGAGAGGTGCACAAAAACACAGCGATATAGGAGAAGTTATGAGAGGTGTGCGAAAACACAGCGATATAGGGGAAGGTATGAAATGTGCACGAAAACGCAGTGATATAAGGGAAGGTATAGGAGGTGCGGGAAAACAGGGAGATATAGGGGAACGTATGAGAGGAGCACGAAGGCACAGTGATATAGGGGATGCTATGGAAGGTGCGCAAAAACACAGCAATATAGGAGACGGTATGAGATGCGCATAAAAACATGGCGATATAGGGGCAGGTATGAGAGGTGCGCGTAAACACGGCGATATAGGGGAAAGTATGAGAGGTGCGCGAAAACTTGGCGTTACAGGGGAATGCATCAGAGGTGCCAGAAAACACAGCGATGTAGTGGAATACATGAGCGGTGTGCGAAAACAGGGCAATATAGTGGAAGGTATGGGATGTGCACGAAATCAGGGCGATATAGAGTAAATTATGAGAGGTGTGCGAAAACACGGCGATACGGGAGAATGTAGCAGACGTGTGAGAAAACACAGCGATATAGGGGAAGTATTGAAAGGATCGAAAACATAGCGATCTAGGTGAAGACATGAGAGGTGCGCGAAAACATGGCGATATAGAGGAAGCTATGAGAGGTGAGCAAAAACACGGCGATACAGGGGAAGCTATGAGAGGTGAGCAATAACACAGCGATAAAGGTGAATCTATGGGATGTGCGCGAAAAGACAGCGATATAGGGGAAGGTATGAGAGGTGCACGAAGGCACAGCGATATAGGGGATGCTATGGGAGGTGCGCAAAAACACAGCGATATAGGGGAAAGTATGAGAGGTGCGCAAAAACTTGGCGTTACAGGGTAATGCATCAGAGGTGCCAGAGAACATAGCGATGTAGTGGAAGACATGAGAGGTGCGCGAAAACAGGGCAATATAGTGGAAGGTATGCGATGTGCGCAAAAACAGGGCGATATAGGGGAAGGTTTGAGAGGTGCGCGAAGGCACAGCGTTATAGGGGAAGGTATGGAAGGGGCTCGAAAACACGTTGATACAGGGAACTGTATCAGAAGTGCGAGAACACTGCGATATAGGGGAAGTAATGAGAGGAGCGGAAACACAGCATGTAGGTGAAGAAATGAGAGGTGCGCGAAAACACGGCGATATAGGGGAAGGTATGAGAGGTGCGCAAAAACACAGCGATGTAGGCGAAACCATGGGAGGTGCACGGGATACAGGGCGATATAGGGGAAGGTATGAGCGATGCGCGAAGGCACAGCGAAATAGGGGATGCTATGGGAGGTGCATGATTACACAGAGATATAGGAGCCGTTATGAGATGTGCATGAAAACACGGCGATATTGGGGAAGCCATGAGAGGTGTGCGAAAATACAGCGATATAGGGGACGGTATGGGAGGTGTACGAAAACAGGGCGACATAGGGGAAGGTATAAGAGATGCGCGAAGGCACAGGGATATAGGGATGCTATGGCAGTTGGGCGAATACACAGCGATATATGGGACGTTAAGAGATGTGCATGAAAACGCGACGATATTGGAGAAGCCATGAGAGGAGCGCAAAAATACGGCGATATAGGAGAATTTATGAGAGGTGCGTGAAAACACAGCGATATAGGGGGAGCTATGAGAGGTGCATAAAAACACAGCAATATAGGGGAAGGTATGGAAGGAGCGCGAAAACAGGGCGATATCGGGGAAGGTATGAGAGGTGCGCGAAAGCACAGCAATATAAGGGATGCTATGGGAGGTGCGCGAATACACAGCGATATAGGGGATGTTATGAGATGTGCATGAAAACACGGCAATATAGGGGAAGGTATAAGAACTGCGCAAAAATACAGCGAATTAGGAGAAGTTATGAGAGGTGCACGAAAACACAGCCATATTGGGGAAGGTATGGGAGGTGCGTGAAAACTGGGCGATATAGGGGAAGTTATGAGATGTGCGCGAAGGACAGCAATATAGGGGATGCTATGAGAGGTGCGCGAAAACACCGTGATATAGGGGAAGACATGAGAGGTGCGTAAAAACAGGGCAATATAGTGGAACCTATGGGATGTGCGCGAAACCACGGCGATACAGGGGAATGTATCAGAGGTGCGAGAAAACACAGCGATATAGGGGACGCTATGGGACATGCGCCAAAAAACAGTGATACAGGGGAAGGTATGAGAGGTGTGCGAGAACACGGCGATATAGGGGAAATTGTAAGAGGTGCGCGAAAACATGGCAATACAGGAGAATGTATCAGAGGTGCGAGAAAACACAGAGATATAGGGGAAGTAATGATAGGAGCGAAAACATAGCGATATACGTGAAGACATGCGAGATGCGCGAAAACACGGCGATATAGGGTAAGCTATGAGAGGTGAGCAATAACACAGCGATCAAGGTGAAGCTATGGGATGTGCGCGAAAACAGCGATGTAGGCGAAGCTATGGGAGGTACGCGAAAACACAGCGATATAGAGGACGGTATGAGATGTGCATGAATACACGGCGATATTGGGGAAGCCATGAGAGGTGCCAGAAAACACAGCGATATACGGGAAGGTATGAGAGGTGTGCAAGAACACAGCGATATAGGAGAAGTTAAGAGAGGTGCGTGAAAACACAGCAATATAGGGGAAGGTATGAGAGGAGCACGAAAACAGAGTGATATCGGGGAAGGTATGGGAGGTGCGCGAAAACAGGGCGACATACGGGAATGCATGAGAGGTTCGCGAAGGCACAGTGATATAGGGGATGGTATGGGAGGGCGCAATTACACTGCGATATAGGGGACGTTATGAGATGTGCATGAAAACACATCAATATAGGGGAAGGTATGAGATGTGCACAAAAATACATCGATACAGGGGAAGGTATGAGATGTGCGCGAAAACAGCGATGTAGGCGAAGCTATGGGAAGTGCGCGAAAGCACAGTGATATAGGGGAAGGTATGAGATGTGCATGAATATACGGCGATAGTCGGGAAGCCATAAGAGGTGTGCAAAAACAGCGATATTGGGGAAGGTATGAGAGCTGCGTGAAAACACAGTGATATTGGGGAAGGTATGAGAGGAGCGCGAAAACAGGGCGATATAGGGGAAGTTATGAGAGGTGCGTGAAAACCCAGCGACATTGGGGACATTATGAGATGTGCATGAAAACACGGTGATATTGGGGAAGGTATGAGAGGTGTGAAGAAACACAGCGATATACGGGAATGCATGAGAGGTGCGCGAAGGCACAGTGATATAGGGGATGGTATGGGAGGTGCGCAAATACACAGCGATATAGGGGACATTATGAGATGTGCGCAAAAATACATCGATATAGGGGAAGGTATGAGAGGTGCGCGAAAACACAGCGATATAGGGAAAGCTATGAGATGTGCATGAATACACGGCGATAGTCGGGAAGCCATGAGAGGTGTGCGAAAACACAGCGATATAGGGGAAGGTATGAGAGGTGCGCAAAAAGACAGCAATATAGGAGAAGGTATGAGAGTTGCACGAAAACACAGCGATATCGGGGAAGGTATGGGAGCTGCGCGAAAACAGGGCAATATAAGGGAAGGTATGAGAGGTGCACTAAAACACAGCGATACAGGGGAAGGAATGGGAGGTATGCGAAAACAGGGCGATATAGGGGAAGGTATGAGAGGTGCGCGAAGGCACACGATATACAGGATGCTATGGGAGGTGCGCGAAAACATGGCGATATTGGGAAAGGTATGAGAGATGTCCGAAAACACAGCGATATAGGGGACGCTATGGGACGTGCGCGAAAACACTGATTTAGGAGAAGGTATGAGAGGTGTGCGAGAATACAGCGATGTAGGGGAAATTATGAGAGGTGCGTGACAACACGGCGATACAGGGGAATTTATCAGAGGTGTGAGAAAACACAGCGATATAATGGAAGTAATGACAGGAGCGAAAACATAGCGATATAGGTGAAGGCATGAGAGGTGCGTGAAAACACAGTGATATAGGGGAAGCTATGAGAGGTGAGCAATAACACAGCGATAAAGATGAAGCTATGGGATGTGCGCAAAAAGACAGCGATATAGGGGAAGGTATGAGAGGTGCGCGAAAACACAGCGACGTGGGCGTAGCTATGGGAGGTGTGCGAAAGCACAGCGATATAAGGGACGGTATGAGATGTGCATGAATACACGGCAATATTGGGGAAGCCATGAGAGATGCGCGAAAACACAGCAATATAGGGGAAGGTATGAGAGGTGCACGAAAACACAACGATAAAAGGGAAGGTATGGGAGGTGCGTGAAAACAGGACGATATAGGGGAAGGTATGAGATGTGTGCGAAGGCACAGCGATATAGGGGATTCTATGGGAGGTGCGCGAATACACAGCAATATGGGGGACGTTATGAGATGTGATAAAAAACACGGCGATATAGGGGAAGGTATGAGAGGTGCACAAAAATACAGTGATATAGGAGAAGTTATGAGAGGTGCGTGAAAACACAGCGATATAGGGGAAGGTATGAGAGGTGCACGAAAACACAGCAATATAGAGGAAGGTATGGGAGGTGCGCGAAAACACAGTGATATAGGGGAAGACATGAGAGGTGCTCGAATACAGGGCTATATAGTGGAAGCTATGGGATATGCGTGAAAACATGGCGATACAGGGAAAGGTATGAGAGGTGCCCGAAAACGCAGCGATACAGGGGATGCTATGGGACGTGCGCGAAAACACACTGATATAGTGGAAGGTATGAGAGGTGTGCAAGGACATGGCTATATAGGGGAAATTATGCGATGTCCGCGAAAACACGGCGATATATGAGAAGTTATCAGAGGTGAGTGAAAACACAGCGATATAGGGGAAGGAGTGAAGGTATGAGAGGTGCACGAAAACACAGCTATATAGGGGAAGGTATGAGAGGTGCGCGAAGGCACAGTGATATAGGGGACGGTATGAGATGTGCATGAAAACATGGAGATATCGGGGAAGAAATGAGAGATGCGTGAAAACACTGCGATATAGGGGAACGTATGAGAGGTGCGCAAAAACACGGCGATACAGGGGAATGCATCAGAGGTGCCAGAAAACACAGCGATGTAGTGGAATACATGAGAGGTGTGCGAAAACAGGGCAATATAGTGGAAGGTATGGTATGTGCACGAAAACAGGGCGATATAGGGGAAGCTATGAGAGGTGCGCAAAAACACAGCGATATAGGGGACGCAATGGGACGTGCGCGAAAACACAGTGATATAGGGGAAGTTATGAGAGATGTGCGAGAACACGGCGATATCGGGTAAATTATGAGAGGTGTGTGAAAACACAGCGATACGGGAGAATGTATCAGACGTGTGAGAAAACACAGCGATATAGGGGAAGTATTGAGAGGATCGAAAACATAGCGATCTAGGTGAAGACATGAGAGGTGCGCGAAAACATGGCGATATAGGGGAAGCTATGAGAGGTGAGCAAAAACACGGCGATACAGGGGAAGCTATGAGAGGTGAGCAATAACACAGCGATAAAGGTGAATCTATGGGATGTGCGCGAATAGACAGCGATATAGGGGAAGGTATGAGAGGTGCACGAAGGCACAGCGATATAGTGGATGCTATGGGAGGTGCGCAAAAACACAGCGATATAGGGGAAAGTATGAGAGGTGCGCGAAAACTTGGCGTTACAGGGGAATGCATCAGAGGTGCCAGAGAACATAGCGATGTAGTGGAAGACATGAGAGGTGCGCGAAAACAGGGCAATATAGTGGAAGGTATGGGATGTGCGCGAAAACAGGGCGATATAGGGGAAGATATGAGAGGTGCGCGAAGGCACAGCGATATAGGGGAAGGTATGGGAGGTGCTCGAAAACACGTTGATACAGGGAACTGTATCAGAAGTGCGAGAACACTGCGATATAGGGGAAGTAATGAGAGGAGCGGAAACACAGCATGTAGGTGAAGAAATGAGAGGTGCGCGAAAACACGGCGATATAGGGGAAGGTATGAGAGGTGCGCAAAAACACAGCGATGTAGGCAAAACCATGGGAGGTGCACGGGATACAGGGCGATATAGGGGAAGGTATGAGCGATGCGCGAAGTCACAGCGATATAGGGGAAGGAGTGAAGGTATGAGAGGTGCACGAAAACACAGCTATATAGGGGAAGGTATGAGAGGTGCGCGAAGGCACAGTGATATAGGGGACGGTATGAGATGTGCATGAAAACATGGAGATATCGGGGAAGAAATGAGAGATGCGTGAAAACACTGCGATATAGGGGAACGTATGAGAGGTGCGCAAAAACACGGCGATACAGGGGAATGCATCAGAGGTGCCAGAAAACACAGCGATGTAGTGGAATACATGAGAGGTGTGCGAAAACAGGGCAATATAGTGGAAGGTATGGTATGTGCACGAAAACAGGGCGATATAGGGGAAGCTATGAGAGGTGCGCGAAAACACAGCGATATAGGGGACGCAATGGGATGTGCGTGAAAACACAGTGATATAGGGGAAGTTATGAGAGATGTGCGAGAACACGGCGATATCGGGTAAATTATGAGAGGTGTGCGAAAACACAGCGATACGGGAGAATGTATCAGACGTGTGAGAAAACACAGCGATATAGGGGAAGTATTGAGAGGATCGAAAACATAGCGATCTAGGTGAAGACATGAGAGGTGCGCGAAAACATGGCGATATAGGGGAAGCTATGAGAGGTGAGCAAAAACACGGCGATACAGGGGAAGCTATGAGAGGTGAGCAATAACACAGTGATAAAGGTGAATCTATGGGATGTGCGCGAATAGACAGCGATATAGGGGAAGGTATGAGAGGTGCACGAAGGCACAGCGATATAGTGGATGCTATGGGAGGTGCGCAAAAACACAGCGATATAGGGGAAAGAAAGTATGAGAGGTGCGCGAAAACTTGGCGTTACAGGGGAATGCATCAGAGGTGCCAGAGAACATAGCGATGTAGTGGAAAACATGAGAGGTGCGCGAAAACAGGGCAATATAGTGGAAGGTATGGGATGTGCGCGAAAACAGGGCGATATAGGGGAAGGTATGATAGGTGCGCGAAAACACAGTGATATAGGAGAAGGTATGGGAGGTGCTCGAAAACACGTTGATACAGGGAACTGTATCAGAAGTGCGAGAACACTGCGATATAGGGGAAGTAATGAGAGGAGCGGAAACACAGCATGTAGGTGAAGAAATGAGAGGTGCGCGAAAACACGGCGATATAGGGGAAGGTATGAGAGGTGCGCAAAAACACAGCGATGTAGGCGAAACCATGGGAGGTGCACGGGATACAGGGCGATATAGGGGAAGGTATGAGCGATGCGCGAAGTCACAGCGATATAGGGGAAGGAGTGAAGGTATGAGAGGTGCACGAAAACACAGCTATATAGGGGAAGGTATGAGAGGTGCGCGAAGGCACAGTGATATAGGGGACGGTATGAGATGTGCATGAAAACATGGAGATATCGGGGAAGAAATGAGAGATGTGTGAAAACACTGCGATATAGGGGAACATATGAGAGGTGCGCAAAAACACGGCGATACAGGGGAATGCATCAGAGGTGCCAGAAAACACAGCGATGTAGTGGAATACATGAGAGGTGTGCGAAAACAGGGCAATATAGTGGAAGGTATGGTATGTGCACGAAAACAGGGCGATATAGGGGAAGCTATGAGAGGTGCGCGAAAACACAGCGATATAGGGGACGCAATGGGACGTGCGTGAAAACACAGTGGTATAGGGGAAGTTATGAGAGATGTGCGAGAACACGGCGATATCGGGTAAATTATGAGAGGTGTGCGAAAACACAGCGATACGGGAGAATGTATCAGACGTGTGAGAAAACACAGCGATATAGGGGAAGTATTGAGAGGATCGAAAACATAGCGATCTAGGTGAAGACATGAGAGGTGCGCGAAAACATGGCGATATAGGGGAAGCTATGAGAGGTGAGCAAAAACACGGCGATACAGGGGAAGCTATGAGAGGTGAGCAATAACACAGCGATAAAGGTGAATCTATGGGATGTGCGCGAATAGACAGCGATATAGGGGAAGGTATGAGAGGTGCACGAAGGCACAGCGATATAGTGGATGCTATGGGAGGTGCGCAAAAACACAGCGATATAGGGGAAAGAAAGTATGAGAGGTGCGCGAAAACTTGGCGTTACAGGGGAATGCCTCAGAGGTGCCAGAGAACATAGCGATGTAGTGGAAGACATGAGAGGTGCGCGAAAACAGGGCAATATAGTGGAAGGTATGGGATGTGCGCGAAAACAGGGCGATATAGGGGAAGGTATGAGAGGTGCGCGAAAACACAGTGATATAGGAGAAGGTATGGGAGGTGCTCGAAAACACGTTGATACAGGGAACTGTATCAGAAGTGCGAGAACACTGCGATATAGGGGAAGTAATGAGAGGAGCGGAAACACAGCATGTAGGTGAAGAAATGAGAGGTGCGCGAAAACACGGCGATATAGGGGAAGGTATGAGAGGTGCGCAAAAACACAGCGATGTAGGCGAAACCATGGGAGGTGCACGGGATACAGGGCGATATAGGGGAAGGTATGAGCGATGCGCGAAGTCACAGCGATATAGGGGATGCTATGGGAGGTGCATGATTGCACAGAGATATAGGAGCCGTTATGAGATGTGCATGAAAACACGGCGATATTGGGGAAGCCATGAGAGGTGTGCGAAAATACAGCGATATAGGGGACGGTATGGGAGGTGTACGAAAACAGGGCAACATAGGGGAAGGTATGAGAGATGCGCGAAGGCACAGTGATATAGGGGATGCTATGGCAGTTGCGCGAATACACAGCGATATATGGGACGTTAAGAGATGTGCATGAAAACGCGGCGATATTGGAGAAGCCATGAGAGGAGCGCAAAAATACGGCGATAAAAGGGAAGGTATGGGAGGTGCGCGAAAACAGGGCGATATAGAGGAAGTTATGAGAGGTACGCGAAAACGCAGTGATATAGGGGACGTTATGAGATGTGCATGAAAACACGGCGATAGACGGAAAGGTATGAGAGGTGCACGAAGGCACAGCGATATAGGGGATGCTATGGGAGGTACGCGAAAACGCAGTGATATAGGGGACGGTATGAGATGTGTATGAAAACACGGCAATATATGGGAAGCTATGAGAGGTGCGCGAAAGCACGGCGGTATATGGGAAATTCTGAGAGGTGCGCGAAAACTTGGCGTTACAGGCGAATGCATCAGAGGTGCGAGAAAACACAGCAATGTAGGGGAAGACATGAGAGGTGCGCGAAAACAGGGCAATATAGTGGCAGCTATGGGATGTGCGCAAAAACAGGGCGATGTAGGGGAAGGTAAGAGAGGTGCGCGAAAGCACAGCGATATAGGGGACTTTATGGGACTTGCGCAAAAACACAGTGATATAGGGGAAGGTATGAGGGATGTGCGAGAACACGGCGATATAGGGGAAATTATGAGAGGAGCGTGAAAACACGGTGATACGGGATAATGTATCAGACGTGCGAGAAAACACAGCGATATATGGGAAGTAATGAGAGGAGCAAAAACATAGCGATCTCGGTGAAGACATGAGAGGTGCGCGAAAACACGGCGATATGGGGGAAGCTATGAGAGGTGAGCAAAAACACGGCGATACAGGGGAAGCTATGAGAGGTTAGCAAAAACACAGCGATAAAGGTGAACCTATGGGATGTGCACAAAAAGGCAGCAATATAGGGGAAGCTATGAGAGGTGCGCAATGCACAGCGATATAGGGGATGCTATGGGAGGTGCGTGAATACACAGCGATATAGGGGACGTGATGAGATGTGCATGAAAACGCAGGGATATTAGGGAAGGTATGAGAGGTGCACAAAAACACAGAGATATAGGGGACGGTATGAGATGTGCATGAATACATGGCGATAGACGGGAAACAATGAGAGGTGTTCAAAAACACAGCGATATAGGGCAAGTTATGAGAGGTGCGTGAAAACACAGTGATATAGGGGAAGGAATGAGAGGAGCGCGAAAACAGAACGATATAGGGGAAGTTATGAGAGATGCGTGAAAACCCAGCGATATAGGGGACATTATGAGATCTGCATGAAAACACGGCGATAATGGGGATGGTATGAGAGGTGCGCGAAGGCACAGCGAAATAGGTGACGTTATGAGATGTACATAAAAACACGGCGATATAGGGGAAGTTATGAGAGGTGCGCAATAATACAGCAATATAGCAGAAGTTATTAGAGGTGCGTGAAAACACAGCGATATAGGGAGAGGTATGAGAGGTACACAAAACCACAGCGATATAGGGGAAGGTATGGAGGAGCTCGAAAGCAGGGTGATATAGTGGAGATTATGAGAGGTGCGTGAAAACCCAGCGATATAGGGGAGTTTATGAGATGTGCATGAAAACACGGCGATATAGGGGGAGGTATGAGAGGTGCACGAAAACAGAGATATATGAGAAGGAATGGGAGGTGCACGAAAACAGGGCGATATAGGTGAAGGAATGGGAGGTGCGCGAAAACAGGGGCATATAGATGAATTTATGAGAGGTATGCGAAGGCACAGCAATATAGGGGATGCTATGGAATGTGTGCGAAAACACAGTGATATAGGGGAAGACAGGAGAGGTGCGCGAAAACACGGCGATATAGCGGAATCTATGAGAGGTGAGCAAAAACACGGCGATACAGGGGAAGCTATGAGAGGTGAGCAACAACACAGCGATAAAGGTGAATGTATGCGATGTGCGTGAAAAGACAGCGATATAGGGAAAGGTATGAGAGGTGCGCAAGGCACAGTGATATAGGGGATGCTATGGGAGGTGCGTGAATACACAGCGTTATAGGGGACGTGATGAGATGTGCATGAAAACGCAGCGATATTAGGGAAGGTATGAGAGGTGCACAAAAACACAGCGATATAGGAGAAGTTATGAGAGTTGTGTGAAAACACAGCGATATAGGGGAAGGTATGAGAGGTGCACGAAAACAGCGATATAGGTGAAGGAATGGGAGGTGCGCGAAAACAGGGCGATATAGGTGAAGGAACAGCAATATAGGGGATGCTGTGGAAGGTGGACGAAAACACAATCATATAGGGGAAGGCAAGAGAGGTGCGCGAAAACAAGGCAATATAGTGGAAGCTATGAGAGGTGAGCTGAAACCCGCCGATACAGGGGAAGGTATGAGAGGTTTGCGAAAACACAGCAATATAGGGGAAGTTATGAGATGTGCATGAAAACACGGCGATATAGGGGAAGGTATGAGAGGTGCACGAAGGCACAGCGATATGGGGGATGCTATGGGAGGTGCGCGAAAACACAGTGATATAGGGGAAAGTATGAGACGTGTGTGAAAACTTGGCGTTACAGGGGAATGCATCAGAGGTGCGAGAAATCACAGCGATGTAGGGGAAGACATGAGGGGTGCGCAAAAACGTGGCAATATAGTGGAAGTTATGGGATGTGAGCTAAAACAGGGCGATGTAGGGGAAGGTATGAGAGGTGCGCGAATGCGCAGCGATATAGGGGATGCTATGGGAGGTGCGTGAATACACAGCGATATAGGGGACGTGATGAGATGTGCATGAAAATGCAACAAAATTAGTGAAGGTATGAGAGGTGCACGAAAACACAGCGATATAGGGGAAGGTGTGAGACGTGCACGAAAGCACAGCGATATAAGGGACGGTTTGAGATGTGCATGAATACACGGCGATAGACGGGAAACCAAGAGAGGTGTGTGAAAAAACAGCGACAAAGGGGAAGTTATGAGAAGTGCGTGAAAACACAGTGATATAGGGGAAGGTATGAGAGGAGCACGAAAACAGGGCGATATAGGGGAAGTTATGAGAGGTGCGTGAAAACCCAGCGATATAGTGGACATTATGAGATGTGCATGAAAAAAAGACGATACAGGGGAAGGTATGAGAGGTGCGTGAAGGCACAGCGATATAGGGAATGTTATGGGAGGTGCACAAAAACAAAGCTAAATAGGGGACGTTATGAGATGTGCATGAAAACACAGCGAAATAGGGGAAAGTATGAGAGGTGCATGAAAACACGGCCATATAGGGGAAGGTATGAGAGGTGCATGAAAACACGGCGATATAGGGGAAGGTATGAGAGGTGCATGAAAACACAGCGAAATAGGGGAAGGTATGAGAGGTGCACGAAAACGCAGCGATACAAGGGAAGGTATAGGAGGTGCACGAAAACTGGGCGATATAGGGGAAGGTATGAGAAGTGCACGAAGGCACAGCGATATAGGGGATGCTATGGGAGGTGCGCGAAAACACAACGATATAGGAGACGGTATGAGATGTGCATAAAAACATGGCGATATAGGGGGAGGTATGAGAGGTGCGCGAAAACACGGCGATATATGGGAAATTATGAGAGGTGCGCGAAAACTTGGCGTTACAGGGGAATGCATCAGAGGTGCCAGAAAACACAGCGATGTAGTGGAATACATGAGAGGTGCGCGAAAACTGGGCAATATAGTGGAAACTATGGGATGTACACGAAAACAGGACGATATAGGGGAAGGTATCAGAGGTGCACAAAAAACACAGCGATATAGGGGACGCAATGGGACGTGTGCAAAAACACAAAGATATAGGGGAAGGTATGAGAGGTGTGCGAAAACACGGTGATACCGGAGAATGTATCAGATGTGCGAGAAAACAGAGCGCTACAGGGGAAGTATTGAGAGGAGCGAAAACATAACGATCTAGGTGAAGACATGAGAGGTGCGCGAAAACACAGCGATATAGGGGAAGCTATGACAGGTGAGCAATTACACAGCGATAAAGGTGAATCTATGGGATGTGCGCGAAAATACAGTGATATAGGGGAAGCTATGAGAGGTGTGCAAGGCACAGCGATATAGGGGATACTATGGGATGTGCGTGAATACACAGCGATATAGGGGACGTGATGAGATGTGCATGAAAACGCAACGGTATAAGGGAAGGTATGAGAGGTGCACAAAAACACAGCGATATTCGAGAAGTTATGAGAGGTGTGCGAAAACACAGCGATATAGGGGAAGGTATGGGAGGTGCACGAATACACAGCGATATAGGGGACGTTATGAGATGTGCATAAAATCACGGTGATATAGTGGAAGTTATGAGAGGTGCGCAAAAATACAGAAATATAGGAGAAGTTATGAGAGGTGCGTGAAAACACAACGATATAGGGGGAGGTATGAATGGTACACGAAAACGCAGCGATATAAGGGAAGGCATAGGAGGTGCGCGAAAACAGGGCAATATAGGGGAAGGTATGAGAGGTGCACGAACACGCAGCGATATAAGGGAAGGTATAGGAGGTGCGCGAAAACAGGGCGATATAGAGGAAGGTATGAGAGGTGCACGAAGGCACAGCGATATAGGGGATGCTATGGGAGGTGCGTGAATATACATTGATATAGGGGACGTGATGAGATGTGCATGAAAACGCAGCGATATTAGGGAAGGTATGAGAGGTGCACAAAAACACAGCGATATAGGAGAAGTTATGAGGTGTGTGAAAACACAGCAATATAGGGGAATGTATGACAGGTGCACGAAAACAGCAATATAGGTGAAGGAATGGGAGGTGCGCGAAACAGGGCGATATAGGGGATGCTATGGGAGGTGCACGAATACACAGCGATATAGGGGACGTTATGAGATGCGCATAACAACACAGCGATATAGGGGAAGTTATGAGAGGTGAGCAAAAACACGGCGATACAGGGGAAGTTATGAGAGATGCGTGAAAACCCAGCAATATAGGGGACGTTATGAGATGTGTATGAAAACACGGCGATATATGGGAAGCTATGAGAGGTGCGCTAAAACACGGTGATATAGGAGAAAATATGAGAGGTGCGCGAAAACTTGGCGTTACAGGGGAATGTATCAGAGGTGCCAGAAAACAGAGCGATGTAGTGGAATACATGAGAGGTGCGCGAAAACAGGGCAATGTAGTGGAAGCTATGCGATGTGCACGAAAACAGGGCGATATAGGGTAAGGTAAAAGAGAGGTGTGCGAGAACACGGCGATATAGGGGAAATTAAGTGAGGTGTGCAAAAACACAGCGATACGGGAGAATGTATCAGATGTGCGATAAAGCACAGCGATATAGGGGAAGTATTGAGAGTAGCGAAAACATAGCGATCTAGGTGAAGACATGAGAGGTGCGCGAAAACACGGCGATATAGGGGAAGCTATGAGAGGTGAGCAATAACACAGCGATAAAGGTGAATCTATGGGATGTGAGCGAAAAGACAGTGATATAGGGGAAGCTATGAGAGGTGCGCAAGGCACAGCGATATAGGGGACGTGATGAGATGTGCATGAAAACGCAGCGATATTAGGGAAGGTATGAGAGGTGCACAAAAACACAGCGATATAGGAGAAGTTATGAGAGGTATGCAAAAACACAGCGATATAGGGGAATGTATGAAAGGTGCACGAAAACACAGAGATATATACGGGAAGGAATGGGAGGTGCACGAATACACAGCGATATAGGGGACGTTATTAGATGTGCATGAAAACACAACCATATAGGGGAAGTTATGAGAGGTGCACGAAAACGCAGTGATATAAGGGAAGGTATAGGAGGTGCGCGAAAACAGGGCAATATAGGGGAAGGTATGAGAGGTGCACGAAAACGCAGCGATATAACGGAAGATATAGGAGGTGCGTGAAAACTGGGCGATATAAGGGAAGGTATGAGAGGTGCACGAAGGCACAGCGATATAGGGGATGCTATGGGAGGTGCGCGAAAACACAGCGATATAGGAGACAGTATGAGATGTGCATAAAAACATGGCGATATAGGGGGAGGTATGAGAGGTGCGCGTAAACACGGCGATATAGGGGAAAGTATGAGAGGTGCGCGAAAACTTGGCGTTACAGCGGAATGCATCAGAGGTGCCAGAAAACACAGCGATGTAGTGGAAGACATGAGGGGTGCGCGAAAACAGGGCAATACAGTGGAAGGTATGGGATGTGCGCGAAAACAGGGCGATATAGGGGAAGATATGAGAGGTACGCGAAAACACAGCAATATAGGGGACGCTATGGGACGTACGCAAAAACACAGTGATATAGGGGAAGGTATGAGAGGTGTGCGAGCACACGGCGATATAGGGGAAATTATGAGAGGTGTGCACAAACACGGCGATACGGGAGAACGTATCAATTGCGCGAGAAAACACAGCGATATAGGGGAAGTATCGAGAGGAGTGAAAACATGGTGATCGAGGTGAAGACATGAGACGTGAGCAAAAACACGGCAATACAGGGGAAGCTATGAGAGGTGAGCAATAACACAGCGATAGAGGTGAATCTATGGGATGTGCGCGAAATGACAGCGATATAGGGGAAGGTATGAGATGTGCGCAAGGCACAGCGATATAGGGGATGCTATGGGAGGAGCGTGAATACACAGCGATATAGGAGACGTGATGAGATGTGCATGAAAACGCAGCGATATTTGGGAAGGTATGAGAGGTGCACAAAAACACAGCGATATAGGAGAAGTTATGAGAGTTGTGTGAAAACACAGCGATATAGGGGAAGGTATGAGAGGTGCACGAAAACAGCGATATAGGTGAAGGAATGGGAGGTGCGCGAAAACAGGGCGATATAGGTGAAGGAACAGCAATATAGGGGATGCTATGGAAGGTGGACGAAAACACAATCATATAGGGGAAGGCAAGAGAGGTGCGCGAAAACAAGGCAATATAGTGGAAGCTATGAGAGGTGAGCTGAAACCCGCCGATACAGGGGAAGGTATGAGAGGTTTGCGAAAACACAGCAATATAGGGGAAGTTATGAGATGTGCATGAAAACACGGCGATATAGGGGAAGGTATGAGAGGTGCACGAAGGCACAGCGATATGGGGGATGCTATGGGAGGTGCGCGAAAACACAGTGATATAGGGGAAAGTATGAGACGTGTGTGAAAACTTGGCGTTACAGGGGAATGCATCAGAGGTGCGAGAAATCACAGCGATGTAGGGGAAGACATGAGGGGTGCGCAAAAACGTGGCAATATAGTGGAAGTTATGGGATGTGAGCTAAAACAGGGCGATGTAGGGGAAGGTATGAGAGGTGCGCGAATGCGCAGCGATATAGGGGATGCTATGGGAGGTGCGTGAATACACAGCGATATAGGGGACGTGATGAGATGTGCATGAAAATGCAACAAAATTAGTGAAGGTATGAGAGGTGCACGAAAACACAGCGATATAGGGGAAGGTGTGAGACGTGCACGAAAGCACAGCGATATAAGGGACGGTTTGAGATGTGCATGAATACACGGCGATAGACGGGAAACCAAGAGAGGTGTGTGAAAAAACAGCGACAAAGGGGAAGTTATGAGAAGTGCGTGAAAACACAGTGATATAGGGGAAGGTATGAGAGGAGCACGAAAACAGGGCGATATAGGGGAAGTTATGAGAGGTGCGTGAAAACCCAGCGATATAGTGGACATTATGAGATGTGCATGAAAAAAAGACGATACAGGGGAAGGTATGAGAGGTGCGTGAAGGCACAGCGATATAGGAAATGTTATGGGAGGTGCACAAAAACAAAGCTAAATAGGGGACGTTATGAGATGTGCATGAAAACACAGCGAAATAGGGGAAAGTATGAGAGGTGCATGAAAACACGGCCATATAGGGGAAGGTATGAGAGGTGCATGAAAACACGGCGATATAGGGGAAGGTATGAGAGGTGCATGAAAACACAGCGAAATAGGGGAAGGTATGAGAGGTGCACGAAAACGCAGCGATACAAGGGAAGGTATAGGAGGTGCACGAAAACTGGGCGATATAGGGGAAGGTATGAGAAGTGCACGAAGGCACAGCGATATAGGGGATGCTATGGGAGGTGCGCGAAAACACAACGATATAGGAGACGGTATGAGATGTGCATAAAAACATGGCGATATAGGGGGAGGTATGAGAGGTGCGCGAAAACACGGCGATATATGGGAAATTATGAGAGGTGCGCGAAAACTTGGCGTTACAGGGGAATGCATCAGAGGTGCCAGAAAACACAGCGATGTAGTGGAATACATGAGAGGTGCGCGAAAACTGGGCAATATAGTGGAAACTATGGGATGTACACGAAAACAGGACGATATAGGGGAAGGTATCAGAGGTGCACAAAAAACACAGCGATATAGGGGACGCAATGGGACGTGTGCAAAAACACAAAGATATAGGGGAAGGTATGAGAGGTGTGCGAAAACACGGTGATACCGGAGAATGTATCAGATGTGCGAGAAAACAGAGCGCTACAGGGGAAGTATTGAGAGGAGCGAAAACATAACGATCTAGGTGAAGACATGAGAGGTGCGCGAAAACACAGCGATATAGGGGAAGCTATGACAGGTGAGCAATTACACAGCGATAAAGGTGAATCTATGGGATGTGCGCGAAAATACAGTGATATAGGGGAAGCTATGAGAGGTGTGCAAGGCACAGCGATATAGGGGATACTATGGGATGTGCGTGAATACACAGCGATATAGGGGACGTGATGAGATGTGCATGAAAACGCAACGGTATAAGGGAAGGTATGAGAGGTGCACAAAAACACAGCGATATTCGAGAAGTTATGAGAGGTGTGCGAAAACACAGCGATATAGGGGAAGGTATGGGAGGTGCACGAATACACAGCGATATAGGGGACGTTATGAGATGTGCATAAAATCACGGTGATATAGTGGAAGTTATGAGAGGTGCGCAAAAATACAGAAATATAGGAGAAGTTATGAGAGGTGCGTGAAAACACAACGATATAGGGGGAGGTATGAATGGTACACAAAAACGCAGCGATATAAGGGAAGGCATAGGAGGTGCGCGAAAACAGGGCAATATAGGGGAAGGTATGAGAGGTGCACGAACACGCAGCGATATAAGGGAAGGTATAGGAGGTGCGCGAAAACAGGGCGATATAGAGGAAGGTATGAGAGGTGCACGAAGGCACAGCGATATAGGGGATGCTATGGGAGGTGCGTGAATATACATTGATATAGGGGACGTGATGAGATGTGCATGAAAACGCAGCGATATTAGGGAAGGTATGAGAGGTGCACAAAAACACAGCGATATAGGAGAAGTTATGAGGTGTGTGAAAACACAGCAATATAGGGGAATGTATGACAGGTGCACGAAAACAGCAATATAGGTGAAGGAATGGGAGGTGCGCGAAACAGGGCGATATAGGGGATGCTATGGGAGGTGCACGAATACACAGCGATATAGGGGACGTTATGAGATGCGCATAACAACACAGCGATATAGGGGAAGTTATGAGAGGTGAGCAAAAACACGGCGATACAGGGGAAGTTATGAGAGATGCGTGAAAACCCAGCAATATAGGGGACGTTATGAGATGTGTATGAAAACACGGCGATATATGGGAAGCTATGAGAGGTGCGCTAAAACACGGTGATATAGGAGAAAATATGAGAGGTGCGCGAAAACTTGGCGTTACAGGGGAATGTATCAGAGGTGCCAGAAAACAGAGCGATGTAGTGGAATACATGAGAGGTGCGCGAAAACAGGGCAATGTAGTGGAAGCTATGCGATGTGCACGAAAACAGGGCGATATAGGGTAAGGTAAAAGAGAGGTGTGCGAGAACACGGCGATATAGGGGAAATTAAGTGAGGTGTGCAAAAACACAGCGATACGGGAGAATGTATCAGATGTGCGATAAAGCACAGCGATATAGGGGAAGTATTGAGAGTAGCGAAAACATAGCGATCTAGGTGAAGACATGAGAGGTGCGCGAAAACACGGCGATATAGGGGAAGCTATGAGAGGTGAGCAATAACACAGCGATAAAGGTGAATCTATGGGATGTGAGCGAAAAGACAGTGATATAGGGGAAGCTATGAGAGGTGCGCAAGGCACAGCGATATAGGGGACGTGATGAGATGTGCATGAAAACGCAGCGATATTAGGGAAGGTATGAGAGGTGCACAAAAACACAGCGATATAGGAGAAGTTATGAGAGGTATGCAAAAACACAGCGATATAGGGGAATGTATGAAAGGTGCACGAAAACACAGAGATATATACGGGAAGGAATGGGAGGTGCACGAATACACAGCGATATAGGGGACGTTATTAGATGTGCATGAAAACACAACCATATAGGGGAAGTTATGAGAGGTGCACGAAAACGCAGTGATATAAGGGAAGGTATAGGAGGTGCGCGAAAACAGGGCAATATAGGGGAAGGTATGAGAGGTGCACGAAAACGCAGCGATATAACGGAAGATATAGGAGGTGCGTGAAAACTGGGCGATATAAGGGAAGGTATGAGAGGTGCACGAAGGCACAGCGATATAGGGGATGCTATGGGAGGTGCGCGAAAACACAGCGATATAGGAGACAGTATGAGATGTGCATAAAAACATGGCGATATAGGGGGAGGTATGAGAGGTGCGCGTAAACACGGCGATATAGGGGAAAGTATGAGAGGTGCGCGAAAACTTGGCGTTACAGCGGAATGCATCAGAGGTGCCAGAAAACACAGCGATGTAGTGGAAGACATGAGGGGTGCGCGAAAACAGGGCAATACAGTGGAAGGTATGGGATGTGCGCGAAAACAGGGCGATATAGGGGAAGATATGAGAGGTACGCGAAAACACAGCAATATAGGGGACGCTATGGGACGTACGCAAAAACACAGTGATATAGGGGAAGGTATGAGAGGTGTGCGAGCACACGGCGATATAGGGGAAATTATGAGAGGTGTGCACAAACACGGCGATACGGGAGAACGTATCAATTGCGCGAGAAAACACAGCGATATAGGGGAAGTATCGAGAGGAGTGAAAACATGGTGATCGAGGTGAAGACATGAGACGTGAGCAAAAACACGGCAATACAGGGGAAGCTATGAGAGGTGAGCAATAACACAGCGATAGAGGTGAATCTATGGGATGTGCGCGAAATGACAGCGATATAGGGGAAGGTATGAGATGTGCGCAAGGCACAGCGATATAGGGGATGCTATGGGAGGAGCGTGAATACACAGCGATATAGGAGACGTGATGAGATGTGCATGAAAACGCAGCGATATTTGGGAAGGTATGAGAGGTGCACAAAAACACAGTGATAAAAGAGAAGTTATGAGAGGTGTGTGAAAACACAGCGATATAAGGGAAGGTATGAAAGGTAAACGAAAGCACAGCGATATAGGAGAAGTTATGAGAAGTATATGAAAACACAGAGATATAGGGGAAGGTATTACAGGTGCACGAAAACACAACGATATAGGAGAAGTTATGAGAAGTGTGTGAAAACACAGAGATATAGGGGAAGGTATTACAGGTGCACGAAAACACAGCGATATGGGGAAGGAATCGGAGGTGCGCGAAAACAGGGCGATATAGAGGAAGGTATGAGAGGTGCGCAAAGGCACAGCAATATAAGGGAAGACATGAGAGGTGCACAAAAACAGGGCAATATAGTGGAACCTGTGGGATGTGCGCAAAACCACGGCGATACAGGGGAATGTATCAGAGGTGCGAGAAAACACAGCGATATAGAGGACGCTATGGGAGATGTGCAAAAAAACAGTGATATAGGGGAAGGTATGAGAGGTGTGCGAGAACACGGCGATATAGGGGAAACTGTAAGAGGTGCGCGAAAACATGGCAATACAGGAGAATGTATCAGAGGTGTGAGAAAACACAGTGGTATAGGGGAAGTAATGATAGGAGCGAAAACATAGCGGTGTAGGTGAAGACGTGCGAGGTGCGCGAAAACACGGCGATATAGGGTAAGCTATGAGAGGTGAGCAATAACACAGCGATCAAGGTGAAGCTAAGGGATGTGCGCGAAAGCACAGCGATTTGGAGAAGGCATGAGATGTGCGCGAAAATACATCGATATAGGGGAAGGTATGAGAGCTGCGTGAAAACATAGTGATATAGGTGAAGGTATGAGAGGAGCGCGAAAACAGGGCAAAATGGGGGAAGTTATGAGAAGTGTGTGAAAATCCAGCGACATTGGGGATGTTATGAGATGTGCGCAAAAATACATCGATATAGGAGGAGGTATGAGAGGTGCGCGAAAACAGCAATGTAGGCGCAGCTATAGGAGGTGCGCGAAAACAGGGCGATATACGGGAATGCATGAGAGGTGCGCGAAGGCACAGTAATATAGGGGAAGGTATGGGAGTTGCGCAAATACCCAGCGATATAGGGGACGTTATGAGATGTGCATGAAAACACATCAATATAGGGGAAGGTATGAGATGTGCGCAAAAATACATTGATATAGGGGAAGGTATGAGAGGTGCGCGAAAACAGCAATGTAGGCGAAGCTATGGGAGGTGCGCGAAAGCATAGCGGTATAGGGGAAGGTAGGAGATGTGCATGAATACACGGCAATAGTCGGGAAGCCATGTGAGGTTTGCGAAAACACAGCGATATAGGGGAAGGTTTGAGAGCTGCGTGAAAACACAGTGATATAGGGGAAGGTATGAGAGGAGCGCGAAAACAGGGCGATATAGGGGAAGTTATGAGAGGTGCGTGAAAACCCAGCGACATTGGGGACGTTATGAGATGTACATGAAAAAACGGTGATATTGGGGAAGGTATGAGAGGTGTGCATAATCACAGCGATATAGGAGAAGTTAAGAGGGGTGCGTGAAAACACAGCAATATAGGGGCAGGTATGAGAGGTGCACGAAGGCACAGCATTATAGGGGATGCTATGGGAGGTGCGCGAAAACACAGCGATATAGGGGACGCAATGGGACATGCGCGAAAACACAGTGATATAGGGTAAGGTATGAGAGTTGTGCCAGAACACGGCGATATAGGGGAAATTATGAGAGGTGTGTGAAAACACGGCAATACGGGAGAATGTATCAGATGTGGGAGAAAACACAGCGATATAGGGGAAGTATTGAGAGGAGCGAAAACATAGCGATCTAGGTGAAGACATGAGAGGTGCGCAAAAACATGGCGATATAGAGGAAGCTATGAGAGGTGAGCAAAAACACGGCGATACAGGGGAAGCTATGAGAGGTGAGCAATAACACAGCGATAAAGGTGAATCTATGGGTTGTGCGCGAAAAGACGGCGATATAGGGGAAGCTATGAGAGGTGCGCAAGGCACAGCGATATAGGGGATGCTATGGGAGGTGCGTGAATACACAGCGATATAGGGGACGTGATGAGATGTGCATGAAAACGCAGCGATATTAGGGAAGGTATCAGAGGTGCACAAAAACACAGCGATATAGGAGAAGTTATGAGAGGTGTGCGAAAACACAGCGATATAGGGGAAGATAGGAAAGGTACACGAAAGCACAGAGATATATTCGTGAAGGAATGGGAGGTGCACGAATACACAGCGATATAGGGGACGTTATGAGATGTGCATGAAAACACAGCCATATAGGGGAAGGTATGAGAGGTGCACGAAAACGCAGCGATATAAGGGAAGGTATAGAAGGTGCGCGAAAACAGGGCGATATAGGGGAAGGTATGAGAGGTGCACGAAGGCACAGCGATATAGGGGATGCTATGGGAGTGCACGAAAACACAGCGATATAGAAGACGGTATGAGATGTGCATAAAAACACGGCGATATAGGGGAAAGTATGAGAGGTGCGCGAAAACTTGGCGTTACAGGGGAAAGCATCAGAGGTGCCAGAAAAGTCAGCGATGTAGTGGAAGACATGAGAGGTGCGCGAAAACAGGTCAATATAGTGGAAGGTATGGGATGTGCGCGAAAACAGGGCGATATAGGGGAAGGTATGAGAGGTGCACGAGAACACGGCGATATAGGGGGAATAATGAGAGGTGTGCGAAAACAGTGATACGGGAGAATGTATCAATTGTGCGAGAAAACACAGCGATATAGGGGAAGTATTGAGAGGAGCGAAAACATAGCGATCAAGGTGAAGACATGAGAGGTGAGCAAAAACACGGCGATACAGGGGAAGCTATGAGAGGTGAGCAATAACACAGCGATAAAGCTGAATCTATGGGATGTGCGCAAAAAGACAGCGATATAGGGGAAGCTATGAGAGGTGCGCAAGGCACAGCGATATAGGGAATGCTATGGGAGGTGCGCAAATACACAGCGATATAGGGGACGTGATGAGATGTGCATTAAAACTCTGCGATATTAGGGAAGTTATGAGAGGTGCACAAAAACTCAGTGATATAGGAGAAGTTATGAGAGGAGTGTGAAAACACAGCGATTTAGGGGAAGGTATGAAAGGTGCACGAAAACACAGCGATATAGGGGAAGGAATCGGAGTTGCGCGAAAACTGTGCGATATTGGGGAAGGTATAAGAGGTGTGCAAAGGCACAGTGATATAGGGGATGCAATGGGAGGTGCGCGAATACACAGCGATACAGGGGACGTTATGAGATGTGAATAAAAACACGGCAATATAGGGGAAGTTATGAGAGGTACACAAAAATACAGCAATGCAGGAGAAGGTATGAGAGGTGCCTGAAAACACAGCGATATAAGGGGAGGTATGAGAGGTACACGAAAACACAGCGATATAAGGGAGGTTATGGGAGGTGCTCGAAAACAGGGTGATATAGGGAAAGGTATGAGAGGTGTGCGAAGGCACAGCAATATAGGGGATGGTGTGGGAGGAGCAAGAAAACACAGCGATATAGGGGAAGATATGAGAGGTGTGCGAGAACACGTTGATACAGGGAACAGTATCAGAAGTGCGAGAACAGAGCTATATAGGGGAAGTAATGAGAGGAGCGGAAACACAGCGATATAGGTGAAGATATGAGAGGTGCGCGAAAACACGGCAATATAGGGGAAGCTATGAGAGGTAAGCAATAACACAGCGATAAAGTTGAAGTTATGGGATGTGCGCGAAAACAGGGCGATATAAGGGAAGATATGAAAGGTGCGCAAAAACACAGCGATGTATGCGAAGCCATGAGAGGTGCGCGGGAAACAGGGCGATATAGGGGAAGGTATGAGCGGTGCGCGAAGGCACAGCGATATAGTGGATGCTATGGGAGGTGCGTGAATACACAGAGATATAGGAGACGTTATGAGATGTGCATGAAAACACGGCGATAGTCGGGAAACCATGAGAGGTGTGCGAAAACACAGCGATATAGGGGAAGGTATGAGAGCTGCGTGAAAACACAGTGATATAGGGGAAGGTATGAGAGGAGCGCGAAAACAGCGATATAGGTGAAGGAATGGGAGGTGCACGAAAACAGGGCGATATAGGGGATGCTATGGGAGGTGCGCGAATACACAGCGATATAGGGGACGTTATGAGATGCGCATAACAACACAGCGATATAGGGGAAGTTATGAGAGGTGAGCAAAAACACGGCGATACAGGGGAAGTTATGAGAGGTGCGTGAAAACCCAGCAATATAGGGGACGTTATGAGATGTGCATGAAAACACGGCGATATAGGGGAAGGTATGAGAGGTGCACGAAGGCACAGCGATATAGGGGATGCTATGGGAGGTGCGCGAAAACACAGTGATATAGGGGACGGTATGAGATGTGCATGAAAACACGGCGATATATGGGAAGCTATGAGAGGTGCGCTAAAACACGGTGATATAGGAGAAAGTATGAGAGGTGCGCGAAAACTTGGCGTTACAGGGGAATGTATCAGAGGTGCGAGAAAACACAGCGATGCAGGGGAAGACATGAGAGGTGCGCAAAAACAGGGCTATATAGTGGAAGCTATGGGATGTGCGCTAAAACAGGGCGATGTAGGGGAAGGTATGAGAGGTGCGTGAAAGCACAGCGATATAGAGGACGCTATGGGACGTGCGCGAAAACACAGTGATATAGGGGAAGGTATGAGAGATGTGCGAGAACACGTCGAGATAGGGGAAAGTATGAGAGGTGCGCGAAAACTTGGCGTTACAGGGGAATGCATCAGAGGTGCCAGAAAACAGAGCGATGTAGTGGAATACATGAGAGGTGCGTGAAAACAGGGCCATGTAGTGGAAGCTATGCGATGTGCACGAAAACAGGGCGATATAGGGTAAGGTAAAGGAGAGGTGTGCGAGAACACGGCGATATAGGGGAAATTAAGTGAAGTGTGCGAAAACACAGCGATACGGGAGAATGTATCAGATGTGCGATAAAGCACAGCGATATAGGGGAAGTATTGAGTGTAGCGAAAACATAGCGATCTAGGTGAAGACATGAGAGGTGCGCGAAAACACGGCGATATAGGGGAAGCTATGAGAGGTGAGCAATAACACAGCGATAAAGGTGAATCTATGGGATGTGAGCGAAAAGACAGTGATATAGGGGAAGCTATGAGAGGTGCGCAAGGCACAGCGATATAGGGGATGCTATGGGAGGTGCGTGAATACACAGCGATATAGGGGACGTGATGAGATGTGCATGAAAACGCAGCGATATTAGGGAAGGTATGAGAGGTGCACAAAAACACAGCGATATAGGAGAAGTTATGAGAGGTATGCAAAAACACAGCGATATAGGGGAATGTATGAAAGGTGCACGAAAACACAGAGATATATACGGGAAGGAATGGGAGGTGCACGAATACACAGCGATATAGGGGACGTTATGAGATGTGCATGAAAACACAACCATATAGGGGAAGCTATGAGAGGTGCACGAAAACGCAGTGATATAAGGGAAGGTATAGGAGGTGCGCGAAAACAGGGCAATATAGGGGAAGGTATGAGAGGTGCACGAAAACGCAGCGATATAAGGGAAGGTATAGGAGGTGCGCGAAAACTGGGCGATATAAGGGAAGGTATGAGAGGAGCACGAAGGCACAGCGATATAGGGGATGCTATGGGAGGTGCGCGAAAACACAGCGATATAGGAGACGGTATGAGATGTGCGTAAAAACATGGCGATATAGGGGGAGGAATGAGAGGTGCGCGTAAACACGGCGATATAGGGGAAAGTATGAGAGGTGCGCGAAAACTTGGCGTTACAGGGGAATGCATCAAAGGTGCCAGAAAACACAGCGATGTAGTGGAAGACATGAGGGGTGCGCGAAAACAGGGCAATACAGTGGAAGGTATGGGATGTGCGCGAAAACAGGGCGATATAGGGGAAGATATGAGAGGTGCGCGAAAACACAGCAATATAGGGGACGCTATGGGACGTGCGCAAAAACACAGTGATATAGGGGAAGGTATGAGAGGTGTGCGAGAACACGGCGATATAAGGGAAATTATGAGAGGTGTGCACAAAAACGGCGATACGGGAGAACGTATCAATTGTGCGAGAAAACACAGCGATATAGGGGAAGTATTGAGAGGAGCGAAAACATAGCGATCGAGGTGAAGACATGAGACGTGAGCAAAAACACGGCAATACAGGGGAAGCTATGAGAGGTGAGCAATAACACAGCGATAGAGGTGAATCTATGGGATGTGCGTGAAATGACAGCGATATAGGGGAAGGTATGAGAGGTGCGCAAGGCACAGCGATATAGGGGATGCTATGGGAGGAGCGCGAATACACAGCGATATAGGGGACGTAATGAGATGTGCATGAAAACGCAGCGATATTTGGGAAGGTATGAGAGGTGCACAAAAACACAGTGATAAAGGAGAAGTTATGAGAGGTGTGTGAAAACACAGCGATATAAGGGAAGGTATGAAAGGTAAACGAAAACACAGCGATATAGGAGAAGTTATGAGAAGTATATGAAAACACAGAGATATAGGGGAAGGTATTACAGGTGCACGAAAACACAGCGATATAGGGGAAAGAATCGGAGGTGCGCGAAAACAGGGCGATATAGGGGAAGGTATGAGAGGTGCGCGAAGGCACAGCAATATAAGGGATGCTATGGGAGGTGCGCGAATACACAGCGATATAGGGGACGTTATTAGATGTGCATGAAAACACGGCGATATTGGGGAAGCCATGAGAGGTGTGCGAAAATACAGCGATATAGGGGACGGTATGGGAGGTGTGCGAAAACAGGGCGACGTAGGGAAAGTTATGAGATCTGCGCGAAGGCACAGCAATATAAGGGATGCTATGGGAGGTGCGCAAATACACAGCGATATAGGGGACGTTATGAGATGTGCATGAAAACACGGCAATATAGGGGAAGGTATAAGAACTGTGCAAAAATACAACGATATAGGAGAAGTTATGAGAGGTGCGTGAAAACATACCGATATAAGGGAAGGTATGAGAGGTGCACGAAAACACAGCGATATTGGAGAAGGTATGGGAGGTGCGTGAAAACAGGGCGATAAAGGGGAAGTTATGAGAGGTGCGCGAAGGCACAGCAATATAGGGGAAGACATGAGAGGTGCGCAAAAACAGGGCAATATAGTGGAACCTGTGGGATGTGCGCGAAACCACGGCGATACAGGGGAATGTATCAGAGGTGCGAGAAAACACAGCGATATAGAGGACGCTATGGGAGATGCGCAAAAAAACAGTGATATAGGGGAAGGTATGAGAGGTGTGCGAGAACACGGCGATATAGGGTAAACTGTAAGAGGTGCGCGAAAACATGGCAATGCAGGAGAATGTATCAGAGGTGTGAGAAAACACAGTGATATAGAGGAAGTAATGATAGGAGCGAAAACATAGCGGTATAGGTGAAGACGTGCGAGGTGCGCGAAAACACGGCGATATAGGGTAAGCTATGAGAGGTGAGCAATAACACAGCGATCAAGGTGAAGCTAAGGGATGTGCGCGAAAGCACAGCGATTTGGAGAAGGCATGAGATGTGCGCGAAAATACATCAATATAGGGGAAGGTATGAGAGCTGCGTGAAAACATAGTGATATAGGTGAAGGTATGAGAGGAGCGCGAAAACAGGGCTATATGGGGGAAGTTATGAGAAGTGTGTGAAAACCCAGCGACATTGGGGATGTTATGAGATGTGCGCAAAAATACATCGATATAGGGGAAGGTATGAGAGGTGCGCGAAAACAGCAATGTAGGTGAAACTATAGGAGGTGCGCGGAAACAGGGCGATATACGGGAATGCATGAGAGGTGCGCGAAGGCACAGTAATATAGGGGAGGGTATGGGAGTTGCGCAAATACCCAGCGATATAGGGGACGTTATGAGATGTGCATGAAAACACATCAATATAGGGGAAGGTATGAGATGTGCGCAAAAATACATCGATATAGGGGAAGGTATGAGAGGTGCGCGAAAACAGCGATGTAGGCGAAGCTATGGGAGGTGTGCGAAAGCATAGCGGTATAGGGGAAGGTAGGAGATGTGCATGAATACACAGCAATAGTCGGGAAGTCATGAGTGGTTTGCGAAAACACAGCGATATAGGGGAAGGTATGAGAGCTGCGTGAAAACACAGTGATATAGGGGAAGGTATGAGAGGAGCGCGAAAACAGGGCGATATAGGGGAAGTTATGAGAGGTGCGTGAAAACCCAGCGACATTGGGGACGTTATGAGATGTACATGAAAACACGGTGATATTGGGGAAGGTATGAGAGGTGTGCAAAATCACAGCGATATAGGAGAAGTTAAGAGAGGTGCGTGAAAACACAGCAATATAGGGGAAGGTATGAGAGGTGCACGAAGGCACAGCATTATAAGGGATGCAATGGGAGGTGCGCGAAAACACAGCGATATAGGGTAAGGTATGAGAGTTGTGCGAGAATACGGCGATATAGGGGAAATTATGAGAGGTGTGTGAAAACACGGCAATACGGGAGAAAGTATCAGATGTGGGAGAAAACACAGCGATATAGGGGAAGCTATGAGAGGTGAGCAAAAACACGGCGATACAGGGGAAGCTATGAGAGGTGAGCAATAACACAGCGATAAAGGTGAATCTATGGGTTGTGCGCGAAAAGACAGCGATATAGGGGAAGCTATGAGAGGTGCGCAAGGCACAGCGATATAGGGGATGCTATGGGAGGTGCGCGAATACACAGCGATATAGGGGACGTTATGAGATGTGCATAAAAACACGGCAATATAGGGGAAGTTATGAGAGGTACACAAAAATACAGCAATGCAGGAGAAGGTATGAGAGGTGCGTGAAAACACAGCGATATAAGGGGAGGTATGAGAGGTACACGAAAACACAGCGATATAAGGGAAGTTATGGGAGGTGCTCGAAAACAGGGTGATAAAGGGAAAGGTATGAGAGGTGTGCGAAGGCACAGCAATATAGGGGATGGTGTGGGAGGTGCACGAAAACACAGCGATATAGGGGAAGATATGAGAGGTGTGCGAGAACACGTTGATACAGAGAACAGTATCAGAAGTGCGAGAACACAGAGCGATATAGGGGAAGTAATGAGAGGAGCGGAAACACAGCGATATAGGTGAAGATATGAGAGGTGCGCGAAAACACGGCAATATAGGGGAAGCTATGAGAGGTAAGCAATAACACAGCGATAAAGTTGAAGTTATGGGATGTGCGCGAAAACAGGGCGATATAAGGGAAGATATGAGAGGTGCGCAAATACACAGCGATGTATGCGAAGCCATGAGTGGTGCGCGGGAAACAGGGCGATATAGGGGAAGGTATGAGCGGTGCGCGAAGGCACAGCGATATAGGGGATGCTATGGGAGGTGCGTGAATACACAGAGATACAGGGGACGTGATGAGATGTGCATGAAAACGCAGTGTTATTAGGGAAGGTATGAGAGGTGCACAAAAACACAGCGATATAGGAGAAGTTATGAGAGGTGTGCCAAAATACAGCGATATAGGGGAAGTTATGAAAGGTGCACGAAAACGCAGTGATATAAGGGAAGGTATGGGAGGTGCGGGAAAACAGGGCGATATAGGGAAGGTATGAGGGGTGATCGAAGGCACAGCGATATAGGGGATGCTATGGGAGGTGCGCAAAAACATAGCGATATAGGAGACGGTATGAGATGTGCATAAAAACATGGCGATATAGGGGGAGGTATGAGAGGTCCGCGTAAACACGGCGATATAGGGGAAAGTATGAGATGCGCGAAAACTTGGTGTTACAGGGGAATGCATCAGAGGTGCCAGAAAACACAGCGATGTAGTGGAAGACATGAGAGGTGCGCGAGAACAGGCCAATATAGTGGAAGGTATGGAATGTGCGCGAAAACAGATGCGATATAGGGGAAAACAGATGCGATATATGAGAGGTGCGCAAAAATGCAGCAATACAGGGGAAGTTAAGAGAGGTGCGTGAAAACACAGCGATATAAGGGGAGGTATGAGAGGTACACGAAAACACAGCAATATAGGGGAAGGTATGGGAGGTGCTCGAAAACAGGGCGATATAGGGAAAGGTATGAGACGTGTGCGAAACTCAGCAATATAGGGGATGGTATGGGAGATGCACGAAAAAACAGTGATATAGGGGAAGACATGAGAGGTGCGTGAAAACAGAGCGATATAGGGGACGCTATTGGACCTGCATGAAAACACAGTGATATAGGGGAATATATGAGAGGTGTGCGAGAACACGGCGATATAGGTGAAATTATGAGAGGTGCGCGAAAACACGTTGATACAGGGAACTGTATCAGAAGTGCGAGAACACAGAGCGATATAGGGGAAGTAATGAGAGGAGCGGAAACACAGCGATATCGGTGAAGAAATGAGAGGTGCGCGAAAACACGGTGATATAGGGGAAGGTATGAGGTGCGCAAAAACACAGTGATGTAGGCGAAGCCATGCGAGGTTCACGGAAAACAGGGCGATATAGGGAAAGGTATGAGTGGTGCGCAAGGCACAGCGATATAGGGGATGCTGTGGGAGGTGCGTGAATACACAGAGATATAGGGGACGTGATGAGATGTGCATGAAAACGCAGTGATATTAGGGAAGGTATGAGAGGTGCACAAAACCACAGCGATATAGGAGAAGTTATGAGAGGTGTGCGAAAATACAGCGATATAGGGGAAGGTATGAAAGGTGCACGAAAATGCAGTGATATAAGGGAAGGTATAGGAGGTGCGCGACAACAGGGCGATATAGGGAAGGTATGAGAGGAGCTTGAAGGCACAGCGATATAGGGGATGCTATGGGAGGTGCGCAAAAACACAGCGATATAGGAGACGGTATGAGATGTGCATAAAAACATGGCGATATAGGGGGAGGTATGAGAGGTGCGCGTAAACACGGCGATATAGGGGAAAGTATGAGAGGTGCACGAAAACTTGGTGTTACAGGGGAATGCATCAGAGGTGCCAGAAAACACAGCGATGTAGTGGAAGACATGAGAGGTGCACGAGAACAGGCCAATAAAGTGGAAGGTATGGAATGTGCCCGAAATCAGATGCGATATAGGGGAAGGTATGAGAGGTGCGCGAAGGTACAGTGATATAGGGGATGCTACGGGAGGTGCTCGAATACACAGCGATACAGGGGACGTAATAGGATGTGCATAAAAACACGGCAATATAGGGGAAGTTATGAGAGGTGCGTGAAAACACAGCGATATAAGGGGAGGCATGAGAGGTACACGAAAACACAGCAATATATGGGATGGTATGGGAGGTGCACGAAAAAACAGTGATATAGGGGAAGACATGAGAGGTGCGTGAAAACAGAGCGATATAGGGGACGCCATTGGACGTGCGCGAAAACACAGTGATATAGGGGAAGATATGAGAGGTGTGCGAGAACAGAGCGATATAGGGGACGATATTGGACGTGCGCGAAAACACAGTGATATAGGGGAAGATATGAGAGGTGTGCGAGAACACGGCGATATAGGTGAAATTATGAGAGGTGCGCGAAAACACGTTGATACAGGGAACTGTATCAGAAGTGCGAGAACACAGAGCGATATAGGGGAAGTAATGAGAGGAGCGGAAACAGAGCGATATAGGTGAAGAAATGAGAGGTGCGCGGGAAACAGGGCGATATAGGGGAAGGTATGAGCGGTGCGCGAAGGCACAGCGATATAGGGGATGCTATGGGAGGTGCGTGAATACACAGAGATATAGGAGACGTTATGAGATGTGCATGAAAACACGGCGATAGTCGGGAAGCCATGAGAGGTGTGCGAAAACACAGCGATATAGGGGAAGGTATGAGAGCTGCGTGAAAACACAGTGATATAGGGGAAGGTATGAGAGAAGCGCGAAAACAGGGCGATAGAGGGGAGATTATGAGAGGTGCGTGAAAACCCAGCCACATTGGGGACGTTATGAGATGTGCATGAAAACACGGTGATATTGGGGAAGGTATGAGAGGTGTGCAAAAACACAGCGGTATACGGGAATGCATGAGAGCTGCACGAAAACAGCGATATAGGTGAAAGAATGGGAGGTGCGCAAAAGCACAGCGATATAAGGGAAGCTATGGGAGGTGGGCGAATATACAGCGATATAGAGGACGTTATGTGATGTGCATAACAACACGGCGATATAGGGGAAGCTATGAGAGGTGAGCAATAACACAGCGATAAAGGTGAATCTATGGGATGTGCACGAAAAGACAGCGATATAGGGGAAGCTATGAGAGGTGCGCAAGGCACAGCGATATAGGGGATGATATGGGAGGTGCGTGAATACACAGCGATATAGGGGACGTGATGAGATGAGCATGAAAACGCAGTGATATTAGGGAAGGTATGAGAGGTGCACAAAAAAACAGCGATATAGGAGAAGTTATGAGAGGTGTGCGAAAATACAGCGATATAGGGGAAGGTATGAAAGGTGCTTGAAGGCACAGCGATATAGGGGATGCTATGGGAGGTGCGCAAAAACACAGCGATATAGGAGACAGTATGAGATGTGCATAAAAACATGGTGATATAGGGGGAGGTATGAGAGGTGCGCGTAAACACGGCGATATAGGGGAAAGTATGAGAGGTGCGCGAAAACTTGGTGTCACAGGGGAATGCATCAGAGGTGCCAGAAAACACAGCGATGTAGTGCAAGACATGAGAGGTGCGCGAGAACAGACCAATAGAGTGGAAGGTATGGAATGAGCGCGAAAACAGATGCGATATAGGGGAAGGTATGAGAGGTGCGCGAAGGCACAGTGATATAGGGGATGCTACGGGAGGTGCTCGAATACACAGCGATACAGGGGAAGCTATGAGAGGTGAGCAATAACACAGCGATAAAGGTGAATCTATGGGTTGTGCGCGAAAAGACAGCGATATAGGGGAAGCTATGAGAGGTGCGCAAGGCACAGCGATATAGGGGATGCTATGGGAGGTGCGCGAATACACAGCGATATAGGGGACGTTATGAGATGTGCATAAAAACACGGCAATATAGGGGAAGTTATGAGAGGTACACAAAAATACAGCAATGCAGGAGAAGGTATGAGAGGTGCGTGAAAACACAGCGATATAAGGGGAGGTATGAGAGGTACACGAAAACACAGCGATATAAGGGAAGTTATGGGAGGTGCTCGAAAACAGGGTGATAAAGGGAAAGGTATGAGAGGTGTGCGAAGGCACAGCAATATAGGGGATGGTGTGGGAGGTGCACGAAAACACAGCGATATAGGGGAAGATATGAGAGGTGTGCGAGAACACGTTGATACAGAGAACAGTATCAGAAGTGCGAGAACACAGAGCGATATAGGGGAAGTAATGAGAGGAGCGGAAACACAGCGATATAGGTGAAGATATGAGAGGTGCGCGAAAACACGGCAATATAGGGGAAGCTATGAGAGGTAAGCAATAACACAGCGATAAAGTTGAAGTTATGGGATGTGCGCGAAAACAGGGCGATATAAGGGAAGATATGAGAGGTGCGCAAATACACAGCGATGTATGCGAAGCCATGAGTGGTGCGCGGGAAACAGGGCGATATAGGGGAAGGTATGAGCGGTGCGCGAAGGCACAGCGATATAGGGGATGCTATGGGAGGTGCGTGAATACACAGAGATACAGGGGACGTGATGAGATGTGCATGAAAACGCAGTGTTATTAGGGAAGGTATGAGAGGTGCACAAAAACACAGCGATATAGGAGAAGTTATGAGAGGTGTGCCAAAATACAGCGATATAGGGGAAGTTATGAAAGGTGCACGAAAACGCAGTGATATAAGGGAAGGTATGGGAGGTGCGGGAAAACAGGGCGATATAGGGAAGGTATGAGGGGTGATCGAAGGCACAGCGATATAGGGGATGCTATGGGAGGTGCGCAAAAACATAGCGATATAGGAGACGGTATGAGATGTGCATAAAAACATGGCGATATAGGGGGAGGTATGAGAGGTCCGCGTAAACACGGCGATATAGGGGAAAGTATGAGATGCGCGAAAACTTGGTGTTACAGGGGAATGCATCAGAGGTGCCAGAAAACACAGCGATGTAGTGGAAGACATGAGAGGTGCGCGAGAACAGGCCAATATAGTGGAAGGTATGGAATGTGCGCGAAAACAGATGCGATATAGGGGAAAACAGATGCGATATATGAGAGGTGCGCAAAAATGCAGCAATACAGGGGAAGTTAAGAGAGGTGCGTGAAAACACAGCGATATAAGGGGAGGTATGAGAGGTACACGAAAACACAGCAATATAGGGGAAGGTATGGGAGGTGCTCGAAAACAGGGCGATATAGGGAAAGGTATGAGACGTGTGCGAAACTCAGCAATATAGGGGATGGTATGGGAGATGCACGAAAAAACAGTGATATAGGGGAAGACATGAGAGGTGCGTGAAAACAGAGCGATATAGGGGACGCTATTGGACCTGCATGAAAACACAGTGATATAGGGGAATATATGAGAGGTGTGCGAGAACACGGCGATATAGGTGAAATTATGAGAGGTGCGCGAAAACACGTTGATACAGGGAACTGTATCAGAAGTGCGAGAACACAGAGCGATATAGGGGAAGTAATGAGAGGAGCGGAAACACAGCGATATCGGTGAAGAAATGAGAGGTGCGCGAAAACACGGTGATATAGGGGAAGGTATGAGGTGCGCAAAAACACAGTGATGTAGGCGAAGCCATGCGAGGTTCACGGAAAACAGGGCGATATAGGGAAAGGTATGAGTGGTGCGCAAGGCACAGCGATATAGGGGATGCTGTGGGAGGTGCGTGAATACACAGAGATATAGGGGATGTGATGAGATGTGCATGAAAACGCAGTGATATTAGGGAAGGTATGAGAGGTGCACAAAACCACAGCGATATAGGAGAAGTTATGAGAGGTGTGCGAAAATACAGCGATATAGGGGAAGGTATGAAAGGTGCACGAAAATGCAGTGATATAAGGGAAGGTATAGGAGGTGCGCGAAAACAGGGCGATATAGGGAAGGTATGAGAGGAGCTTGAAGGCACAGCGATATAGGGGATGCTATGGGAGGTGCGCAAAAACACAGCGATATAGGAGACGGTATGAGATGTGCATAAAAACATGGCGATATAGGGGGAGGTATGAGAGGTGCGCGTAAACACGGCGATATAGGGGAAAGTATGAGAGGTGCACGAAAACTTGGTGTTACAGGGGAATGCATCAGAGGTGCCAGAAAACACAGCGATGTAGTGGAAGACATGAGAGGTGCACGAGAACAGGCCAATAAAGTGGAAGGTATGGAATGTGCCCGAAATCAGATGCGATATAGGGGAAGGTATGAGAGGTGCGCGAAGGTACAGTGATATAGGGGATGCTACGGGAGGTGCTCGAATACACAGCGATACAGGGGACGTAATAGGATGTGCATAAAAACACGGCAATATAGGGGAAGTTATGAGAGGTGCGTGAAAACACAGCGATATAAGGGGAGGCATGAGAGGTACACGAAAACACAGCAATATAGGGGATGGTATGGGAGGTGCACGAAAAAACAGTGATATAGGGGAAGACATGAGAGGTGCGTGAAAACAGAGCGATATAGGGGACGCCATTGGACGTGCGCGAAAACACAGTGATATAGGGGAAGATATGAGAGGTGTGCGAGAACAGAGCGATATAGGGGACGATATTGGACGTGCGCGAAAACACAGTGATATAGGGGAAGATATGAGAGGTGTGCGAGAACACGGCGATATAGGAGAAATTATGAGAGGTGCGCGAAAACACGTTGATACAGGGAACTGTATCAGAAGTGCGAGAACACAGAGCGATATAGGGGAAGTAATGAGAGGAGCGGAAACAGAGCGATATAGGTGAAGAAATGAGAGGTGCGCGGGAAACAGGGCGATATAGGGGAAGGTATGAGCGGTGCGCGAAGGCACAGCGATATAGGGGATGCTATGGGAGGTGCGTGAATACACAGAGATATAGGAGACGTTATGAGATGTGCATGAAAACACGGCGATAGTCGGGAAGCCATGAGAGGTGTGCGAAAACACAGCGATATAGGGGAAGGTATGAGAGCTGCGTGAAAACACAGTGATATAGGGGAAGGTATGAGAGAAGCGCGAAAACAGGGCGATAGAGGGGAGATTATGAGAGGTGCGTGAAAACCCAGCCACATTGGGGACGTTATGAGATGTGCATGAAAACACGGTGATATTGGGGAAGGTATGAGAGGTGTGCAAAAACACAGCGGTATACGGGAATGCATGAGAGCTGCACGAAAACAGCGATATAGGTGAAAGAATGGGAGGTGCGCAAAAGCACAGCGATATAAGGGAAGCTATGGGAGGTGGGCGAATATACAGCGATATAGAGGACGTTATGTGATGTGCATAACAACACGGCGATATAGGGGAAGCTATGAGAGGTGAGCAATAACACAGCGATAAAGGTGAATCTATGGGATGTGCACGAAAAGACAGCGATATAGGGGAAGCTATGAGAGGTGCGCAAGGCACAGCGATATAGGGGATGATATGGGAGGTGCGTGAATACACAGCGATATAGGGGACGTGATGAGATGAGCATGAAAACGCAGTGATATTAGGGAAGGTATGAGAGGTGCACAAAAAAACAGCGATATAGGAGAAGTTATGAGAGGTGTGCGAAAATACAGCGATATAGGGGAAGGTATGGAAGGTGCGCGAAAACAGGGCGATATAGGGGAAGGTATGAGAGGTGCTCGAAGGCAAAGCGATATAGGGGATGCTATGGGAGGTGCGCAAAAACACAGCAATATAGGAGACGGTATGAGATGTGCATAAAAACATGGCGATATAGGGGGAGGTATGAGAGGTGCGCGTAAACACGGCGATATAGGGGAAAGTATGAGAGGTGCGCGAAAACTTGGTGTTACAGGGGAATGCATCAGAGGTGCCAGAAAACACAGCGATGTGGTGGAAGACATGAGAGGTGTGCGAGAACAGGCCAATATAGTGGAAGGTATGGAATGTGCGCGAAAACAGATGCGATATAGGGGAAGGTATGAGAGGTGCGCGAAGGCACAGTGATATAGGGGATGCTACGGGAGGTGCTCGAATACACAGCGATACAGGGGACGTAATAGGATGTGCATAAAAACACGGCAATATAGGGGAAGGTATGAGAGGTGCGCAAAAATGCAACAATACAGGGGAAGTTATGAGAGGTGCGTGAAAACACAGCGATATAAGGGGAGGTATGAGAGGTACACGAAAACACAGCGATATAGGGGAAGGTATGGGAGGTGCTCGAAAACAGGGCGATATAGGGAAAGGTGTGAGACGTGTGTGAAACTCAGCAATATAGGGGGTGGTATGGGAGATGCACGAAAACACAGTGATATAGGGGAAGACATGAGAGGTGCGTGAAAACACAGTGATATAGGGGAATATATGAGAGGAGTGCGAGAACACGGCGATATAGGTGAAATTATGAGAGGTGCGCGAAAACACGTTGATACAGGGAACTGTATCAGAAGTGCGAGAACACAGAGCGATATAGGGGAAGTAATGAGAGGAGCGGAAACACAGCGATATAGGTGAAGAAATGAGAGGTGCGCGAAAACACGGTGATATAGGGGAAGGTATGAGGTGCGCAAAAAGACAACGATGTAGGCGAAGCCATGGGACGTTCACGGAAAACAGGGCGATATAGGGGAAGGTATGAGTGATGCCCGAAGGCACAGCGATATAGGGGATGCTATGGGAGGTGCGTGAATACACAGAGATATAGGAGACGTCATGAGATGTGCATGAAAACACGGCGATATTGGGGAAGCCATGAGAGGTGTGCGAAAATACAGCGATATAGGGGACGGTATGGGAGGTGTGTGAAAACAGGGCGACATAGGTGAAGGTATGAGAGGTGCACGAAGGCACAGCCATATAGGGGATGCTATGGCAGTTGCGCTAATACACAGCGATATATGGGACGTTAAGTGAAGTGCATGAAAACGCGGCGATATTGGGGAAGCCATGAGAGGTGCGCAAAAATACGGCAATATAGGAGAAATAATGAGAGGTGCGTGAAAACACAGCGAGATAAGGGAAGGTATGAGAGGTGCACGAATACGCAGCGATATTGGGGAAGGTATGGGAGGTGCGCGAAAACAGGGCGATATAGGGGAAGTTATGAGAGGTGCGCGAAGGCACAGCGATATAGGGGATGTTATGAGAGGTGCGCGAAAACACCGTGATATAGGGGAAGACATGAGAGGTGCGCAAAAACAGGGCAATATAGTGGAACCTATGGGATGTTGGCGAAACCACAGCGATACAGCAGAATGTATCAGAGGTGCGGAAAACACAGCGATATAGGGGACACTATGGGACATGCGCAAAAAAACAGTGATATAGGGGAAAGTATGAGAGGTGTGCGAGAACACGGCGATATAGGGGAAATTGGAAGAGGTGTGCGAAAACACGGAGATACGGCAAGATGTATCAGATGTGCTAGAAAACATAGCGATATAGGGGAAGTATTGAGACGAGCGAAAACATAATGATCTAGGTGAAGACATGAGATGTGCGCGAAAACACGGCGATATAGGGGAAGCTATGAGAGGTGAGCAAAAACACGGCGATACAGGGGAACCTTTGAGAGGTGAGCAATAACACAGGGATAAAGGTGAATCTATGGGATGTGCATGAAAACACAGCGATATCGGGGAAGTTATAGGAGCTGCCGAAAACAGGGCAGTATAGGGGAAGGTATGAGAGGTGCACTAAAACACAGCGATAAAAGGGAAGGTATGGGAGGTGCGTGAAAACAGGACGATATCGGGGAAGGTATGAGATGTGATTGAAAACACGGCGATATAGGGGAAGGTATGAGAGGTGCGCAAAAATACAGCGATATTGGGGAAGGTATGGGAGGTGCGCGAAAACAGGGCGATATAGGGGAAGTTATGAGAGGTGCGCGAAGGCACAGTGATATAGGGGATGTTATGAGAGGTGCGCAAAAACACCGTGATATTAGGGAAGACATGAGAGGTGCGCAAAAACAGGGCAATATAGTGGAACCTATGGGATGTTGGCGAAACCACGGCGATACAGCGGAATGTATCAGAGGTGTGAGAAAACACAGCGATATAATGGAAGTAATGACAGGAGCGAAAACATAGCGATATAGATGAAGACATGAGAGGTGCGTGAAAACACAGTGATATAGGGGAAGCTATGAGAGGTGAGCAATAACACAGCGATAAAGATGAAGCTATGGGATGTGTGCAAAAAGACAGCGATATTGGGGAAGATATGAGAGGTGCACGAAAACACAGCGACGTGGGCGTAGCTATGGGAGGTGCGAGAAAGCACAGTGATATAAGGGACGGTATGAGATATGCATAAATACACGACAATATTGGGGAAGCCATGAGAGATGCGCGAAAACACAGCAATATAGGGGAAGGTATAAGAGGTGCACGAAAACACAACGATAAAAGGGAAGGTATAGGAGGTGCGCGAAAACAGGACGATATAGGGGAAGGTATGAGATGTGCGCGAAGGCACAGCGATCTATGGGATTCTATGGGAGGTGCGCGAATACACAGCAATATGGTGGACGTTATGAGATGTGATTGAAAACACGGCGATATAGGGGAAGGTATGAGAGGTGCGCAAAAATACAGCGATATAGGAGAAATTATGAGAGGTGCGTGAAAACACAGCGAGATAAGGGAAGGTATGAGAGGTGCACGAAAGCACAGCGATATAGGGGATGCTATGAGAGGTGCGCGGAAACACCATGATATAGGGGAAGACATGAGAGGTGCGCAAAAACAGGGCAATATAGTGGAACCTATGGGATGTTGGTGAAACCACGGCGATACAGGGGAATGTATCAGAGGTGCGAGAAAACACAGCAATATAGGGGACGCTATGGGACATGCGCAAAAAAACAGTGATATAGGTGAAGACATGAGAGGTGCGCGAAAACACGGCGATATAGGAGAATCTATGAGAGGTGAGCAAAAACACGGCGATACAGGGGAACCTATGAGAGGTGAGCAATAACACAGGGATAAAGGTGAAATCTATGGGATGTGCACGAAAACACAGCGATAAAAGGGAAGGTATGGGAGGTGCGCGAAAACAGGACGATATAGGGGAAGGTATGAGATGTGCGCGAAGGCACAGTGATATAGGGGATTCTATGGGAGGTGCGCGAATACACAGCAATATGGGGGACGTTATGAGATGTGATTGAAAACACGGCGATATAAGGGAAGGTATGAGAGGTGCGCAAAAATACAGCGATATAGGAGAAGTTATGAGAGGTGCGTGAAAACACAGCAATATAGGGGAAGGAATGAGAGGTGCACAAAAACACAGCAATATAGAGGAAGGTATGGGAGGTGCGCAAAAACACAGTGATATAGTGGAAGGTACGAGAGGTGTGCAAGAACATGGCTATATAGGGGAAATTATGAGAGGTCCGCGAAAACACGGCGATATATGAGAAGTTATGAGAGGTGAGTGAAAACACAGCGATGTCGGGGAAGTTGTGAAGGTATGAGAGGTGCACGAAAACACAGCGATATAGGGGAAGGTATGAGAGGTGCGCGAAGGCACAGTGATATAGGGGACGGTATGAGATGTGCATGAAAACACGGAGATATCGGGGAAGAAATGAGAGATGCGTGAAAACACGGCGATATAGGAGAAGCTATGAGAGGTGAGCAAAAACACGGCGATACAGGGGAACCTATGAGAGGTGAGCAATAACACAGGGATAAAGGTGAAATCTATGGGATGTGCACGAAAACACAGCGATATCGGGGAAGTTATGGGAGCTGCGCGAAAACAGGGCAATATAGGGGAAGGTATGAGAGGTGCACTAAAACACAGCGATACAGGGGAAGGAATGGGAGGTGTGCGAAAACAGGGCGATATAGGGGAAGATATGAGAGGTGCGCGAAAACACAGCGATATAGGGGACGCTATGGGACGTGCACGAAAACACAGTGATATAGGGGAAGGTATGAGAGGTGTGCGGGAATACAGCGATGTAGGGGAAATTATGAGAGGTGCGTGACAACACGGCGATACAGGGGAATGTATCAGAGGTGTGATAAAACACAGCGATATAATGGAAGTAATGACAGGAGCGAAAACATAGAGATATAGGTGAAGACATGAGAGGTGCGTGAAAACACAGTGATATAGGGGAAGCTATGAGAGGTGAGCAATAACACAGCGATAAAGATGAAGCTATGGGATGTGTGCAAAAAAACAGCGATATAGGGGAAGGTATGAGAGGTGCGAGAAAACACAGCGACGTGGGCGTAGCTATGGGAGGTGCGCGAAAGCACAGTGATATAAGGGACGATATGAGATGTGCATGAATACACAGCAATATTGGGGAAGCCATGAGAGATGCGCGAAAACACAGCAATATAGGGGTAGGTATGAGAGGTGCACGAAAACACAACGATAAAAGGGAAGGTATGGGAGGTGCGCGAAAACAGGACGATATAGGGGAAGGTATCAGATGTGCGCGAAGGCACAGCGATATAGGGGATTCTATGGGAGGTGCGCGAATACACAGCAATATGGGGGACGTTATGAGATGTGATTGAAAACACGGCGATATAAGGGAAGGTATGAGAGGTGCGCGAAGGCACAGTGATATAGGGGACGGTATGAGAGGTGCGCGAAGGCACAGTGATATAGGGGACGGTATGAGATGTGCGTGAAAACACGGCGATATAGGAGAAGCTATGAGAGGTGAGCAAAAACACGGCGATACAGGGGAACCTATGAGAGGTGAGCAATAACACAGGGATAAAGGTGAAATCTATGGGATGTGCACGAAAACACAGCGATATCGGGGAAGTTATGGGAGCTGCGCGAAAACAGGGCAATATAGGGGAAGGTATGAGAGGTGCACTAAAACACAGCGATACAGGGGAAGGAATGGGAGGTGTGCGAAAACAGGGCGATATAGGGGAAGATATGAGAGGTGCGCGAAAACACAGCGATATAGGGGACGCTATGGGACGTGCACGAAAACACAGTGATATAGGGGAAGGTATGAGAGGTGTGCGGGAATACAGCGATGTAGGGGAAATTATGAGAGGTGCGTGACAACACGGCGATACAGGGGAATGTATCAGAGGTGTGATAAAACACAGCGATATAATGGAAGTAATGACAGGAGCGAAAACATAGAGATATAGGTGAAGACATGAGAGGTGCGTGAAAACACAGTGATATAGGGGAAGCTATGAGAGGTGAGCAATAACACAGCGATAAAGATGAAGCTATGGGATGTGTGCAAAAAGACAGCGATATAGGGGAAGGTATGAGAGGTGCGAGAAAACACAGCGACGTGGGCGTAGCTATGGGAGGTGCGCGAAAGCACAGTGATATAAGGGACGATATGAGATGTGCATGAATACACAGCAATATTGGGGAAGCCATGAGAGATGCGCGAAAACACAGCAATATAGGGGTAGGTATGAGAGGTGCACGAAAACACAACGATAAAAGGGAAGGTATGGGAGGTGCGCGAAAACAGGACGATATAGGGGAAGGTATCAGATGTGCGCGAAGGCACAGCGATATAGGGGATTCTATGGGAGGTGCGCGAATACACAGCAATATGGGGGACGTTATGAGATGTGATTGAAAACACGGCGATATAAGGGAAGGTATGAGAGGTGCGCAAAAATACAGCGATATAGGAGAAGTTATGAGAGGTGCGTGAAAACACAGCGATATGGGGAAGGAATGAGAGGTGCACAAAAACACAGCAATATAGAGCAAGGTATGGGAGGTGCGCAAAAACACAGTGATATAGTGGAAGGTACGAGAGGTGTGCAAGAACATGGCTATATAGGGGAAATTATGAGAGGTCCGCGAAAACACGGCGATATATGAGAAGTTATGAGAGGTGAGTGAAAACACAGCGATGTCGGGGAAGTTGTGAAGGTATGAGAGGTGCACGAAAACACAGCGATATAGGGGAAGGTATGAGAGGTGCGCGAAGGCACAGTGATATAGGGGACGGTATGAGATGTGCATGAAAACACGGAGATATCGGAGAAGAAATGAGAGATGCGTGAAAACACGGCGATATAGGGGAAAGTATGAGAGGCGCGCAAAAACACGGCAATACAGGGGAATGCATTAGAGGTGCGAGAAAGCACAGCAATATAGGGGAAATTATGAGAGAAGCAAAAACACAGCGATATGGGGGAGACATGAGAGGTGCACGAAAACAGGGCAATATAGTGAGAGCTATGGGATGTGTATGAAAACAGGGCGATATAGGGGAAGGTATGAGAGCTGCGCGAAAACACAGCAATATAGGGGACTCCATGGGACGTGCGTGAAAACACAGTGATATAGGGGAAGGTATGAGAGGTGTGCGAGAATACAGCGATGTAGGGGAAATTATGAGAGGTGCGTGACAACACGGCGATACAGGGGAATGTATCAGAGGTGTGAGAAAACACAGCGATATAATGGAAGTAATGACAGGAGCGAAAACATAGCGATATAGGTGAAGACATTAGAGGTGCGTGAAAACACAGTGATATAGGGGAAGCTATGAGAGGTGAGCAATAACACAGCGATAAAGATGAAGCTATGGGATGTGTGCAAAAAGACAGCGATATAGGGGAAGGTATGAGAGGTACGAGAAAACACAGCGACGTGGGCGTAGCTATGGGAGGTGCGCGAAAGCACAGTGATATAAGGGACGATATGAGATGTGCATGAATACACAGCAATATTGGGGAAGCCATGAGAGATGCGCGAAAACACAGCAATATAGGGGTAGGTATGAGAGGTGCACGAAAACACAACGATAAAAGGGAAGGTATGGGAGGTGCGCGAAAACAGGACGATATAGGGGAAGGTATGAGATGTGCGCGAAGGCACAGTGATATAGGGGATTCTATGGGAGGTGCGCGAATACACAGCAATATGGGGGACGTTATGAGATGTGATTGAAAACACGGCGATATAAGGGAAGGTATGAGAGGTGCGCAAAAATACAGCGATATAGGAGAAGTTATGAGAGGTGCGTGAAAACACAGCAATATAGGGGAAGGAATGAGAGGTGCACAAAAACACAGCAATATAGAGGAAGGTATGGGAGGTGCGCAAAAACACAGTGATATAGTGGAAGGTACGAGAGGTGTGCAAGAACATGGCTATATAGGGGAAATTATGAGAGGTCCGCGAAAACACGGCGATATATGAGAAGTTATGAGAGGTGAGTGAAAACACAGCGATGTCGGGGAAGTTGTGAAGGTATGAGAGGTGCACGAAAACACAGCGATATAGGGGAAGGTATGAGAGGTGCGCGAAGGCACAGTGATATAGGGGACGGTATGAGATGTGCATGAAAACACGGAGATATCGGGGAAGAAATGAGAGATGCGTGAAAACACGGCGATATAGGGGTAAGTATGAGAGGCGCGCAAAAACACGGCAATACAGGGGAATGCATTAGAGGTGCGAGAAAGCACAGCAATATAGGGGAAATTATGAGAGAAGCAAAAACACAGCGATATAGGGGATACATGAGAGGTGCACGAAAACAGGGCAATATAGTGAGAGCTATGGGATGTGTATGAAAACAGGGCGATATAGGGGAAGGTATGAGAGCTGCGCGAAAACACAGCAATATAGGGGACTCCATGGGACGTGCGTGAAAACACAGTGATATAGGGGAAGGTATGCGAGCTGCGCGAGAACACGGCAATATAGGGGAAAGTAGGAGAGGTGCGCGAAAACTTGGCGTTATAGGGGAATGCATCAGAGGTGTGAGAAAACACAGCAATATAGGGGAAGACATGAGAGGTGCGCGAAACCAGGGCAATGTAGTGGAAGCTATGGGACGTGCGCGAAAACACCGTGATATAGGGGATGGTATGACAGGTGTGTGAGAACACGGCGATATAGGCGAAATTATGAGAGGTGCGCGAAAACACGGTGATACAGGATAATTAATGAGAAGAGCGAAAACATAGCTATCTAAGTGAAGACATGAGAGGTGCGCGAAAACACGGCGATATAGGGGAAGCTATGAGAGGTGAGCAATAACACAGCGATAAAGGTGAAGCTATGGGATGTGCGCAAAAAGAAAGCGATATAGGGGAAGGTATGAGAGCTGCGTGAAAACACAGCAATACAGGGGAAGGTATGAGAGGAGTATGAAAACAGGGCGATATAGGGTAAGTTATGAAAGGTGCGTGAAAACCCAGCGATATAGGGGACGTTAAGAGATGTGCATGAAAACACGGCGATATTGGGGAAGCCATGAGAGGTGCACAAAAATACAGCGATATAGGAGAAGTTATGAGAGGTGCGTGAAAACACAGCGATAGAGGGGGAGGTATGAGAGGTGATGAAAACACAGCACTATGGGAGAATGTATGGGAGGTGCGCGAAAACAGGGCGATATAGGGGAAGGTATGAGAGGTGCTCGAAGGCACAGCAATATAGGGGATGCTATGGGAGGTGCGCGAAAACACAGTGAAATAGGGGAAGACATGAGAGGTGCGCAAAAACAGGGCAATATAGTGGAAGCTATGGGATGTGCGCGACAACACGGAGATACAGGGGAATGCATCAGAGGTGCGAGAAAACACAGCGATATAGGGGGCGCTATGGGACTTGCGGGAAAACAGAGTGATATAGGGGAAGGTATGAGAGGTCTGCGAGAACACGGCGATATGGGGAAATTATAAGAGGTGCACGAAAACACAGCGATATAGGGGACGGTATGAGATGTGCATAAAAACATGGCGATATAGGGGCAGGTATGAGAGGTGCGCGTAAACACGGCGATATAGGGAAAAGTATGAGAGGTGCGCGAAAACTTGGCATTACAGGGGAATGCATCAGAGGTGCCAGAAAACACAGCGATGTAGTGGAATACATGAGAGGTGCGCGAAAACAGGGCAATATAGTGGAAGCTATGGGATGTGCACGAAAACAGGGCGATATAGGGGAAGCTATGAGAGGAGGCGCGAAAACACAGCGATATAGGGGACGCAATGGAACGTGCGTGAAAACACAGTGATGTAGGGGAAGTTTTGAGAGGTGTGCAGGAACACGGCGATATAGGGTAAATTATGGGAGGTGTGCGAAAACACGGCGATACGGGAGAATGTATCAGACGTGCGAGAAAACACAGCGATATAGGGGAAGTATTGAGAGGATCGAAAACATAGCGATCTAGGTGAAGACATGAGAGGTGCGCGAAAACATGGCGATATAGGGGAAGCTATGAGAGGTGAGCAATAACACAGCGATAAAGGTGAATCTATGGGATGTGCGCGAAAAGACAGCGATATAGGGGAAGTTATGAGAGGTGCGCAAGGCACAGCGATATAGGGGACGTGATGAGATGTGCATGAAAACGCAGTGATATTAGGGAAGGTATGAGAGGTGCACAAAAACACAGCGATATAGGAGAAGTTATGAGAGGTGTGCGAAAACACAGCGATAAAGGGGAAGGTATGAAAGGTGCACGAAAACGCAGTGATATAAGGGAAGGTATAGGAGGTGCGCGAAAACAGGGCGATATAGGTGAAGGAATGGGAGGTGCACGAAAACAGGGCGATATAGGGGATGCTATGGGAGGTGCGCGAATACACAGCGATATAGGGGACGTTATGAGATGCGCATAACAACACAGCGATATAGGGGAAGTTATGAGAGGTGAGCAAAAACACGGCGATACAGGGGAAGTTATGAGAGGTGCGTGAAAACCCAGCAATATAGGGGACGTTATGAGATGTGCATGAAAACACGGCGATATAGGGGAAGGTATGAGAGGTGCACGAAGGCACAGCGATATAGGGGATGCTATGGGAGGTGCGCGAAAACACAGTGATATAGGGGACGGTATGAGATGTGTATGAAAACACGGCGATATATGGGAAGCTATGAGAGGTGCGCTAAAACACGGTGATATAGGAGAAAGTATGAGAGGTGCGCGAAAACTTGGCGTTACAGGGGAATGTATCAGAGGTGCGAGAAAACACAGCGATGCAGGGGAAGACATGAGAGGTGCGCAAAAACAGGGCTATATAGTGGAAGCTATGGGATGTGCGCTAAAACAGGGCGATGTAGGGGAAGGTATGAGAGGTGCGTGAAAGCACAGCGATATAGAGGACGCTATGGGACGTGCGCGAAAACACAGTGATATAGGGGAAGGTATGAGAGATGTGCGAGAACACGTCGAGATAGGGGAAAGTATGAGAGGTGCGCGAAAACTTGGCGTTACAGGGGAATGCATCAGAGGTGCCAGAAAACAGAGCAATGTAGTGGAATACATGAGAGGTGCGTGAAAACAGGGCCATGTAGTGGAAGCTATGCGATGTGCACGAAAACAGGGCGATATAGGGTAAGGTAAAGGAGAGGTGTGCGAGAACACGGCGATATAGGGGAAATTAAGTGAGGTGTGCGAAAACACAGCGATACGGGAGAATGTATCAGATGTGCGATAAAGCACAGCGATATAGGGGAAGTATTGAGTGTAGCGAAAACATAGCGATCTAGGTGAAGACATGAGAGGTGCGCGAAAACACGGCGATATAGGGGAAGCTATGAGAGGTGAGCAATAACACAGCGATAAAGGTGAATCTATGGGATGTGAGCGAAAAGACAGTGATATAGGGGAAGCTATGAGAGGTGCGCAAGGCACAGCGATATAGGGGATGCTATGGGAGGTGCGTGAATACACAGCGATATAGGGGACGTGATGAGATGTGCATGAAAACGCAGCGATATTAGGGAAGGTATGAGAGGTGCACAAAAACACAGCGATATAGGAGAAGTTATGAGAGGTATGCAAAAACACAGCGATATAGGGGAATGTATGAAAGGTGCACGAAAACACAGAGATATATACGGGAAGGAATGGGAGGTGCACGAATACACAGCGATATAGGGGACGTTATGAGATGTGCATGAAAACACAACCATATAGGGGAAGCTATGAGAGGTGCACGAAAACGCAGCGATATAAGGGAAGGTATAGGAGGTGCGCGAAAACAGGGCAATATAGGGGAAGGTATGAGAGGTGTACGAAAACGCAGCGATATAAGGGAAGGTATAGGAGGTGCGCGAAAACTGGGCGATATAAGGGAAGGTATGAGAGGAGCACGAAGGCACAGCGATATAGGGGATGCTATGGGAGGTGCGCGAAAACACAGCGATATAGGAGACGGTATGAGATGTGCATAAAAACATGGCGATATAGGGGGAGGAATGAGAGGTGCGCGTAAACACGGCGATATAGGGGAAAGTATGAGAGGTGCGCGAAAACTTGGCGTTACAGGGGAATGCATCAAAGGTGCCAGAAAACACAGCGATGTAGTGGAAGACATGAGGGGTGCGCGAAAACAGGGCAATACAGTGGAAGGTATGGGATGTGCGCGAAAACAGGGCGATATAGGGGAAGATATGAGAGGTGCGCGAAAACACAGCAATATAGGGGACGCTATGGGACGTGCGCAAAAACACAGTGATATAGGGGAAGGTATGAGAGGTGTGCGAGAACACGGCGATATAAGGGAAATTATGAGAGGTGTGCACAAAAACGGCGATACGGGAGAACGTATCAATTGTGCGAGAAAACACAGCGATATAGGGGAAGTATTGAGAGGAGCGAAAACATAGCGATCGAGGTGAAGACATGAGACGTGAGCAAAAACACGACAACACAGGGGAAGCTATGAGAGGTGAGCAATAACACAGCGATAGAGGTGAATCTATGGGATGTGCGTGAAATGACAGCGATATAGGGGAAGGTATGAGAGGTGCGCAAGTCACAGCGATATAGGGGATGCTATGGGAGGAGCGCGAATACACAGCGATATAGGGGACGTGATGAGATGTGCATGAAAACGCAGCGATATTTGGGAAGGTATGAGAGGTGCACAAAAACACAGTGATAAAGGAGAAGTTATGAGAGGTGTGTGAAAACACAGCGATATAAGGGAAGGTATGAAAGGTAAACGAAAACACAGCGATATAGGAGAAGTTATGAGAAGTATATGAAAACACAGAGATATAGGGGAAGGTATTACAGGTGCACGAAAACACAGCGATATAGGGGAAAGAATCGGAGGTGCGCGAAAACAGGGCGATATAGGGGAAGGTATGAGAGGTGCGCGAAGGCACAGCAATATAAGGGATGCTATGGGAGGTGCGCGAATACACAGCGATATAGGGGACGTTATGAGATGTGCATGAAAACACGGCGATATTGGGGAAGCCATGAGAGGTGTGCGAAAATACAGCGATATAGGGGACGGTATGGGAGGTGTGCGAAAACAGGGCGACGTAGGGAAAGTTATGAGATCTGCGCGAAGGCACAGCAATATAAGGGATGCTATGGGAGGTGCGCAAATACACAGCGATATAGGGGACGTTATGAGATGTGCATGAAAACACGGCAATATAGGGAAGGTATAAGAACTGTGCAAAAATACAACGATATAGGAGAAGTTATGAGAGGTGCGTGAAAACATACCGATATAAGGGAAGGCATGAGAGGTGCACGAAAACACAGCGATATTGGGGAAGGTATGGGAGGTGCGTGAAAACAGGGCGATAAAGGGGAAGTTATGAGAGGTGCGCGAAGGCACAGCAATATAGGGGAAGACATGAGAGGTGCGCAAAAACAGGGCAATATAGTGGAACCTGTGGGATGTGCGCGAAACCACGGCGATACATTGGAATGTATCAGAGGTGCGAGAAAACACAGCGATATAGAGGACGCTATGGGAGATGCGCAAAAAAACAGTGATATAGGGGAAGGTATGAGAGGTGTGCGAGAACACGGCGATATAGGGGAAACTGTAAGAGGTGCGCGAAAACATGGCAATACAGGAGAATGTATCAGAGGTGTGAGAAAACACAGTGGTATAGAGGAAGTAATGATAGGAGCGAAAACATAGCGGTATAGGTGAAGACGTGCGAGGTGCGCGAAAACACGGCGATATAGGGTAAGCTATGAGAGGTGAGCAATAACACAGCGATCAAGGTGAAGCTAAGGGATGTGCGCGAAAGCACAGCGATTTGGAGAAGGCATGAGATGTGCGCGAAAATACATCAATATAGGGGAAGGTATGAGAGCTGCGTGAAAACATAGTGATATAGGTGAAGGTATGAGAGGAGCGCAAAAACAGGGCTATATGGGGGAAGTTATGAGAAGTGTGTGAAAACCCAGCGACATTGGGGATGTTATGAGATGTGCGCAAAAATACATCGATATAGGGGAAGGTATGAGAGGTGCGCGAAAACAGCAATGTAGGTGAAACTATAGGAGGTGCGCGAAAACAGGGCGATATACGGGAATGCATGAGAGGTGCGCGAAGGCACAGTAATATAGGGGAGGGTATGGGAGTTGCGCAAATACCCAGCGATATAGGGGACGTTATGAGATGTGCATGAAAACACATCAATATAGGGGAAGGTATGAGATGTGCGCAAAAATACATCGATATAGGGGAAGGTATGAGAGGTGCGCGAAAACAGCGATGTAGGCGAAGCTATGGGAGGTGTGCGAAAGCATAGCGGTATAGGGGAAGGTAGGAGATGTGCATGAATACACAGCAATAGTCGGGAAGTCATGAGTGGTTTGCGAAAACACAGCGATATAGGGGAAGGTATGAGAGCTGCGTGAAAACACAGTGATATAGGGGAAGGTATGAGAGGAGCGCGAAAACAGGGCGATATAGGGGAAGTTATGAGAGGTGCGTGAAAACCCAGCGACATTGGGGACGTTATGAGATGTACATGAAAACACGGTGATATTGGGGAAGGTATGAGAGGTGTGCAAAATCACAGCGATATAGGAGAAGTTAAGAGAGGTGCGTGAAAACACAGCAATATAGGGGAAGGTATGAGAGGTGCACGAAGGCACAGCAATATAGGGGATGGTGTGGGAGGTGCACGAAAACACAGCGATATAGGGGAAGATATGAGAGGTGTGCGAGAACACGTTGATACAGAGAACAGTATCAGAAGTGCGAGAACACAGAGCGATATAGGGGAAGTAATGAGAGGAGCGGAAACACAGCGATATAGGTGAAGATATGAGAGGTGCGCGAAAACACGGCAATATAGGGGAAGCTATGAGAGGTAAGCAATAACACAGCGATAAAGTTGAAGTTATGGGATGTGCGCGAAAACAGGGCGATATAAGGGAAGATATGAGAGGTGCGCAAATACACAGCGATGTATGCGAAGCCATGAGTGGTGCGCGGGAAACAGGGCGATATAGGGGAAGGTATGAGCGGTGCGCGAAGGCACAGCGATATAGGGGATGCTATGGGAGGTGCGTGAATACACAGAGATACAGGGGACGTGATGAGATGTGCATGAAAACGCAGTGTTATTAGGGAAGGTATGAGAGGTGCACAAAAACACAGCGATATAGGAGAAGTTATGAGAGGTGTGCCAAAATACAGCGATATAGGGGAAGGTATGAAAGGTGCACGAAAACGCAGTGATATAAGGGAAGGTATGGGAGGTGCGGGAAAACAGGGCGATATAGGGAAGGTATGAGGGGTGCTCGAAGGCACAGCGATATAGGGGATGCTATGGGAGGTGCGCAAAAACATAGCGATATAGGAGACGGTATGAGATGTGCATAAAAACATGGCGATATAGGGGGAGGTATGAGAGGTGCGCGTAAACACGGCGATATAGGGGAAAGTATGAGATGCGCGAAAACTTGGTGTTACAGGGGAATGCATCAGAGGTGCCAGAAAACACAGCGATGTAGTGGAAGACATGAGAGGTGCGCGAGAACAGGCCAATATAGTGGAAGGTATGGAATGTGCGCGAAAACAGATGCGATATAGGGGAAAACAGATGCGATATATGAGAGGTGCGCAAAAATGCAGCAATACAGGGGAAGTTAAGAGAGGTGCGTGAAAACACAGCGATATAAGGGGAGGTATGAGAGGTACACGAAAACACAGCAATATAGGGGAAGGTATGGGAGGTGCTCGAAAACAGGGCGATATAGGGAAAGGTATGAGACGTGTGCGAAACTCAGCAATATAGGGGATGGTATGGGAGATGCACGAAAAAACAGTGATATAGGGGAAGACATGAGAGGTGCGTGAAAACAGAGCGATATAGGGGACGCTATTGGACCTGCATGAAAACACAGTGATATAGGGGAATATATGAGAGGTGTGCGAGAACACGGCGATATAGGTGAAATTATGAGAGGTGCGCGAAAACACGTTGATACAGGGAACTGTATCAGAAGTGCGAGAACACAGAGCGATATAGGGGAAGTAATGAGAGGAGCGGAAACACAGCGATATCGGTGAAGAAATGAGAGGTGCGCGAAAACACGGTGATATAGGGGAAGGTATGAGGTGCGCAAAAACACAGTGCTGTAGGCGAAGCCATGCGAGGTTCACGGAAAACAGGGCGATATAGGGAAAGGTATGAGTGGTGCGCAAGGCACAGCGATATAGGGGATGCTATGGGAGGTGCGTGAATACACAGAGATATAAGGGACGTGATGAGATGTGCATGAAAACGCAGTGATATTAGGGAAGGTATGAGAGGTGCACAAAACCACAACGATATAGGAGAAGTTATGAGAGGTGTGCGAAAATACAGCGATATAGGGGAAGGTATGAAAGGTGCACGAAAATGCAGTGAGATAAGGGAAGGTATAGGAGGTGCGCGAAAACAGGGCGATATAGGGAGATGTGCATAAAAACATGGCGATATAGGGGAGGTATGAGAGGTGCGCGTAAACACGGCGATATAGGGGAAAGTATGAGAGGTGCGCGAAAACTTGGTGTTACAGGGGAATGCATCAGAGGTGCCAGAAAACACAGCGATGTAGTGGAAGACATGAGAGGTGCGCGAGAACAGGCCAATAAAGTGGAAGGTATGGAATGTGCCTGAAATCAGATGCGATATAGGGGAAGGTATGAGAGGTGCGCGAAGGCACAGCGATATAGGGGATGCTACGGGAGGTGCTCGAATACACAGCGATACAGGGGACGTAATAGGATGTGCATAAAAACACGGCAATATAGGGGAAGTTATGAGAGGTGCGTGAAAACACAGCGATATAAGGGGAGGCATGAGAGGTACACGAAAACACAGCAATATAGGGGATGGTATGGGAGATGCACGAAAAAACAGTGATATAGGGGAAGACATGAGAGGTGCGTGAAAACAGAGCGATATAGGGGACGCTATTGGACGTGCGCGAAAACACAGTGATATAGGGGAAGATATGAGAGGTGTGCGAGAACAGAGCGATATAGGGGACGATATTGGACGTGCGCGAAAACACAGTGATATAGGGGAAGATATGAGAGGTGTGCGAGAACACGGCGATATAGGTGAAATTATGAGAGGTGCGCGAAAACACGTTGATACAGGGAACTGTATCAGAAGTGCGAGAACACAGAGCGATATAGGGGAAGTAATGAGAGGAGCGGGAAACAGAGCGATATAGGTGAAGAAATGAGAGGTGCGCGGGAAACAGGGCGATATAGGGGAAGGTATGAGCGGTGCGCGAAGGCACAGCGATATAGGGGATGCTATGGGAGGTGCGTGAATACACAGAGATATAGGAGACGTTATGAGATGTGCATGAAAACACGGCGATAGTCGGGAAGCCATGAGAGGTGTGCGAAAACACAGCGATATAGGGGAAGGTATGAGAGCTGCGTGAAAACACAGTGATATAGGGGAAGGTATGAGAGAAGCGCGAAAACAGGGCGATAGAGGGAGATTATGAGAGGTGCGTGAAAACCCAGCCACATTGGGGACGTTATGAGATGTGCATGAAAACACGGTGATATCGGGGAAGGTATGAGAGGTGTGCAAAAACACAGCGGTATACGGGAATGCATGAGAGCTGCACGAAAACAGCGATATAGGTGAAAGAATGGGAGGTGCGCAAAAGCACAGCGATATAAGGGAAGCTATGGGAGGTGGGCGAATATACAGCGATATAGAGGACGTTATGAGATGTGCATAACAACACGGCGATATAGGGGAAGCTATGAGAGGTGAGCAATAACACAGCGATAAAGGTGAATCTATGGGATGTGCACGAAAAGACAGCGATATAGGGGAAGCTATGAGAGGTGCGCAAGGCACAGCGATATAGGGGATGATATGGGAGGTGCGAGAATACACAGCGATATAGGGGACGTGATGAGATGTGCATGAAAACGCAGTGATATTAGGGAAGGTATGAGAGGTGCACAAAAAAACAGCGATATAGGAGAAGTTATGAGAGGTGTGCGAAAATACAGCGATATAGGGGAAGGTATGAAAGGTGCACGAAAACGCAGTGATATAAGGGAAGGTATAGGAGGTGCGCGAAAACAGGGCGATATAGGGAAGGCATGAGAGGTGCACGAAGGCACAGCGATATAGGGGATGCTATGGGAGGTGCGCGAAAACACAGCGATATAGGAGACGGTATGAGATGTGCATAAAAACATGGTGATATAGGGGGAGGTATGAGAGGTGCGCGTAAACACGGCGATATAGGGGAAAGTATGAGAGGTGCGCGA